>NW_011500015.1:577145-583889 GCF_000495115.2 Populus euphratica | reverse complement strand
ACTCTCCCTTTGAAATTTTTCTTCCCCCCTCTCAAAAATTTCTCCCCTGTAAATTTTTCTCTTCATGAATAAATTTCTTTTCTCTCTTTTTTTTTTCACTGTAGCATGGTATTTATAAGATAAGTATTGCTAGATTTTCAAATTGGTCCCTCAACTTTTCTTTTTCTTTTCTTTTCTTTCTTTTTTGGTAAATTTTGGTTTTTTTATTTTTTTTTTGTATTTTTAAAAGTGAGCAATATCAACTTCGGCTCAATAAGAAAAATCAGTGATTGTAAAATTAATGCGTTAAAAGTTGAATGCGTTCAAAATACTTTTGAAATTTAAATTCTTCTGAGATGAGGTTGAAAATGCTAAAAATGATGCAAATATATCAAAATGTATTTTTTGGAGGGTTTTCATTGTTTTTTTACTATTTTTGATTTTTTCTAAAAATTTATTAAAAACATGGATCAAAAATTAAGTAGTGTCACTCACATTTATGGTGGTGGAACACAAAGCATTAATTCATCAACCATTAATTAATTTTGATGATAAGATAGAGTCTTGGTAAACCCATCAACCAACTAAAACTCAATGGGAATGTAAGGGTGATTGATCGTATATTGATCAAGTTTTTCATGAATAAAATGATAATTTACATCAATTTGCTTGATGTGCTCTTGAAAGACTGAATTGGTAGCAATTTGAAGAACACTAGTGAAGATTAGTAGGAGTAAACAGAGGGATACCCAATTCACCTAATAAATATATAAGTTAAAAAATCTCAAAGCATGTAAATGATATAGTATAGTATTCAAACTCGAATGAGGATTTAAAAACTCATACTCTTCCAAGTAATAAGAGCTTCACCAAAAAGCATGCACCAACCAGTAATTAAACCATGAGTATTAGGATAACCAACCCATTCTATATTGTTGAAACCCATCAACTAAACAAAAAAGTCCTGGTAGGAAAAATAACTCATGACCACAAGTACCATTAAAAACAAGGGCGGAACCAAAATATAAAATTAAGAGGGGTCAAAATGTTGTAATCTATGCAATGTTTTATAAAAATACTAAGAATAAACTTTAAAAAAAAACTGGAAAAAAATTTTCTTTGCAGGGGTCGGGACCCCTGCCAGCCTCCTCCTGTCTCCGCCCCTGATTAAAGATATGTCATATAATGACAAAGTAAGAATGGTGAGAAGCCTTTATAAACTAATTAACATGATATATAACAACAACAAAATATCAAACTTTATAATTATTAAATAATTCAAACTCTATACTAGTTATCGATATAACAAGGGATTAAATTATCGTTCTACCTTGTTGGAATAAGCTAAAAAGACCAAACACAGTATAAAATTCAATAATCTATAAATATCTAAAATTATTTGGATATATATGGAGATTAAGAATAAAATAATGGTTTAGGAAGAAGGAGAGAAAACATATTCCTTCTCCCAGGTTTAATTTTTCTTTGACATGGAAGAAAAATCTAATGATCAGTTTTTTAAGTGTAGTAAAACACATAAAAATCATTAAAATATTTTTTAGACAAATACTTTCCGACCAACAAACGAGGATTATTCATTATATTTCCAGAGTTTTGAGTGACAAACTTACATGTCGTAAATTAATCCTAACCTCGTGCGTATATATATTCGTAGACAAATTTAGGAAACATATACATAAGCTTCTAATCGATGGTGTTGCTAGGTGCAGAGAGAGTGGTTAAAACCCCATCCTCCTGCATCCACATTACATTAAATACAACAAGCCAATACTGCGCCAAACCCATTCAACATTGATGATTCAACATTGATGAAGAAGATGATAACTACTGATCCTTCACATATTTTTTTTCTCCAATGCGGCCTCGATTAGGTGTCTCTTTTCTCATGATCCCTCGCATCCATGTCGAAGATTTCAAGCACAAGTATGGGGCCATTCTTGATGGTTTTAATTAGCTCTAAATGAAGCAGCTGCACAGCCCACATGCCAAAGATGGCAAGCACAGGCATGGGGCCATACTTTATATCCTGTAAACACAAATTGATTCACCAAATACCAAAAAAGAATTATAAAAACTGTTAGGCAAGCCATAATGTTTCTCCCAACTATCATGCATTACCATGAGATTGGAGACTCACCTTTTGGTAAGGTTTGTAATTTTATTTTCTTTTTTATCAGTTTCATAAAGTTAGTATTTTCCCCATACCATGATGGGGAAAAGTCAAGTGTTATTATGAATTATACCCCACCACTTGATGCAACAATTGAGGATATATATTGTGATCAAGAGTTTAAATATAATGAGTACATGTTCGAATTACTACAAGATTTAATTTTTCAATTTGATACAAACGCAAGTGAGGTTTTTCCTTGTGCCAATATCGATAGTTTTAAGTAATGTCGGTTAATTTTCAAGAATTAAGTTTGGGTCTATTATTTCAATCTAATTTTTTTTCATGTCTTCAATTCCTCATATTAATAATATTTCATATAATTCATTTTTGTGGTTGATGAAGGCCATATATGTTATGACATGCATTGATTTCCTAAAAACAATTCCCTTAATTAACCCTTAAATTAAGCATAAAAATTGTTAGAGAAAAATCGTTAAGCTTGAAAAAAATTGATTGCAAGTTACTTGAAGCAACCGAGATTATATCTATCTGAAACAATTTTTATGATCTATATGAAAGGATGATATAGATATTAATTAAGTGACATTAATGATTTTTTTTCAATAAAAAAAATAGTGATATGCATGGAAAAAAAAAAACAAACCTGCTTTCGGCCACGGCCCGAACATGTGAAATAAACACCAAACAACCGAAATACATCACCCCCACATCAGCACAAATCAAGAATGCCCAATTCTCGCACCCAGGGCCTTGGCCTAGCGGTGGCAGGAGCTTCGCTCCTTCCGCTGCCATGGGTTCGAGCCCTGGAGTTGCACATCTGTCAGCCCCGCGCTGCCTTACCTGTCTGCTGGGTTTGCAGGGTATTCAGTGGGCCGTGGAGATTAGTCGTGGTGCGCGCAAACTGGATCGGACACCCCATGTTAATCAAAAAAAAAAAAAGCCTAATTCTCCATTTTGCACCATGTTAATTCACTTCACTATTCTGCACAGTCTCTCTTTAAACAGGCTGACATGATGAGGAGAGAGGAGAGAGAGGAAAGGAAAATAAAATATTCATTGAGGATATGTTTCATTTTTAATTTTAATATATCTAGAAAAATCTCGATAAATAATAATTCTAATAAAATAGTAGAAGAAAAGAAAAAAATAAATCACCGGGGATGTACTTCATCTCTAATTTTAATATATCTATATCGTTGTAAAAAAATTCAACAAAATAATTCTAACGAAATCTTAAAAAAACTACTTAACATGGTCGTAAGTGATATCTGAAAACAGTGGGGGGTAGTCACTCTTTGGCGTATGCATGCACCAAAGAGAAAATAGTAATCCATTTTTATGGTATCATTCTATTTTGTCTCTCCTCACTGTCCAAACAAATTGTTTTTCAGTTCACTTGGACTAGCTCCACCCTTCCTTTTCTCTTGTTTTGACACCGGAAAATTATTTGTGTGAAGTTTTTCATGTTTATTGTTTGTTTGAAGTTTTTCAGGTTTTCATCGAGTAGGGTTTATACGTGACTAGTTCCTTGCAGATCATTCGTATTGTGCACTACGAACTTCTCTTTCAATGTATATTGACCTTCTCTTGAATGGATATCTTTAGGAGTTGTAAATTATTTCTTGAACAATTACCTACACAAGATTTTTCGTATTGTGCACTACGAACTTCTCTTTCAATGTATATTGACCTTCTCTTGAATGGATATCTCTAGGAGTTGTAATTATTTATTGAACAATTACCTACACAGGATTTTTAAAAGACTCCTAAAGAGTATTGTTGGGGATCTCTAAAGATCAAGTTAGTACTATGAGTAATTATTTTCTATTTAATTTGGTTTTTATCAGAAAAATAACTAAACTGGTTTTTTAAATTAAAAAATCTAAACCGATTCAAATTAGCAGGTTTCGGTTCGATATGATTATTTTATAACAAAAATCGGTTCAAGCTGGTTTTTTAGATTTGACTCAGTTTTTCTTGGTTTGGTTCAGTTTTTTTCTGATTAAGTTCGGGTTTTTTCTAGTTTAGATTCGGTTTAGTTTTTTTAGTTTTAGATTTATAAAACCAAATCAGTCGATTTTAAAAAAAAATTAATCAGTTTAATCAATTTTTTTCATAATTCAGTTTTTTCGGTTTGGTTTTTTTCTGGTTTTCTCAGTTGTTCAGTTTTTTTATTCACCCCTAGTCAATACAAGGTATTTTGTATGGTAAAAAGAAATTAATGAAAGTATTAATAAGCTTTTATAAAAATAGAGAAGAAGATGTAGATGTAAAGGAAGAAGAGAAGGAATGTGTTTATGTCTAAGAGTATAAGGTTTTGAATCTTTTTTCTATGTACTCAAACTTACTTTTATATTACTTGTTTGAACTGGCATCATACAATATGTGAGGGGTAGAGATGTAATTTTATAATAGTAGAATAATTTTATTCTATTATTGATGTTATTATATCTAATTAATATAAGCATGGGCTATTTGTTCATAATTAATGGGATGTGATGGGTATTATAATTACTAGCCCAAATCTAAAGTATAGAAGGCTTAGGGTGGGGTCACTTTTCAGCTATACGCCGGATACATTAAACCCAAGGGTATTTGGGTTCAGCTTCTATATTGAAACCCAATAGGGGTTGAGTTCAGCGTTACGTTAAACCGAAGTGTGATTGAACACGGATATATTTCGACCCAACCAAAATTAATCATATACTCATCCTAGTCCACCTTAGAGTTGAGTGTGGACTCGTTCGAGTCTAATTTAGAGTTAGACATGGACATTTTATAACCTAACTTGAAGTTAAATGCGAGTGTATTTTAACTCAATACAAGATTGGATATTGAGAAATCATAACCTAATTTTAGGTTGAGACTTTCATGTAATGGTTTTAAATGTGAAATATTTTTAGAAAATCATTGCTCATCACATGTTATATTTTAGAATTTGCTGTGAACACACCTCTGGATGATCCTCTAGTCAACTGTAAATTAAATCTGTCCTACATATGCATGTATATTAGGGTGCCCGGTCGTTGTCTCCCATTGTAATACTGCACACAGCAACTGTAGAAGACACGAATGGCCAATCTTCCACATGCAACAGAAGGCATAATGTCTCCATTTTTGGCAATAAACTATGGAGCTGATCACCTAACCCCATGTGAAAGAAGATGTCTAGCTCTAACGTCTAACTGTTCAAACGCGTTAGGGCCTCGTATATATTTCAACAGTCCTTAAAGTAATAATGTGGCATAACATTATCTTGCAATCGCAGGGAAGTTTCAAATTTCTGCCCTAGAAGTTGGACATCTCACATGCAATGAACCCACCACTAGAATATTAATGCTTTACCGTTACGTTCATCTCTCATTTTGATATTTAGCTATCATTTGATGGTTAAATTTTCAACCCCAGATAAATCTCTGAAACTTTGGCCATTAGTTGTTGTTTATTTTGTTAATTTAAGATTTATGAGCTGGTGAAGATTCTAATCATATATGGTACTGTTCACGATACAAGCATTAGGTAGTACAGTTGGATATCATTAGGTGTATATATAATATGGGTTGAGGACACAAATAGCCTTGTTTATTTTTATATTTTAAAAATATTTTAAAATTAATATTTTTTTAGCATTTTTAAATTATTTTAATATATTAATATTAAAAATAATTTTTAAAAAATAAAAAATATTTTTTTTTAATAAAAAATATTTTAAAAAACAACAACAATTACACTTCTAAACACACATGTGGTAGATGCCTCGTGAGACACACATGTGGTAGTTGAAGCTGACACAATATTCCCACTTTAGGAGTCCTGGATCCTACCACATCTGAGTTCAAATGGGCTGAGTTGACTGACCACTGATTAATCGCATATGGTATTTGTCGGTAACGTGTTTTAGTTGGCTCTAAGCTAACTTTTGGTACATCAAAATCGCAAAAGCAAACCCCGAAAGGAAAGAAAGACAGAGACAGGTTACTCCCCCTCTCTCTCAATTTCTTGGTAGATTCTGACTTAACAACTTTATTTACGTTCATACTTCACGATACAGATGGACAGATTAAGATTGGTAGCTAGGAAGAGATCAAGTGTTGTTGGTTGTTGAGCGCTTCATCTCACTAAATTCTCAAGGGATTGTTCAAACTTGCAAGCTTTAAACAACAAAGCAATTAAGAAATCAGGACTTTGTTGTATGTTTTAAGTCAATCACACCATGCTTTGTACAGTTTATTTATCAAAGGAAGCTATAATGACAGTTGCTCATAGGGTTTTATATTGCCAGTCAAAATTTAAAGTTTCAAGTTTTCAGAATAATTTATCTGAACTCACCAGCTCGACGTGGAAGAAGGGTTTGATCCATCATTCTTTGGTTTGAGCCATGTCAAAAAAAAAAAAGCCCTGAGCCATATATGAGGTTACAGCTTATCTTGTCCAAGGGCTTGGAGATTTCTTTTGGGCCAGTCCGGACGAGAGGAGAAATTTGGTTGTGTGAGAATGACAAGCGATACTCAGACTACCTCACTCAGGAAGTCGAATTTCTCCATAAAATCTTTCATGCAGAAGAAGAAGAAAGAAGAAAAAAAATAAACCCTTTGAAGTTGTTAAAAAAG
>NW_011500015.1:523568-574615 GCF_000495115.2 Populus euphratica | reverse complement strand
CCTTAAAGTAATAATGTGGCATAACATTATCTTGCAATCGCAGGGAAGTTTCAAATTTCTGCCCTAGAAGTTGGACATCTCACATGCAATGAACCCACCACTAGAATATTAATGCTTTACCGTTACGTTCATCTCTCATTTTGATATTTAGCTATCATTTGATGGTTAAATTTTCAACCCCAGATAAATCTCTGAAACTTTGGCCATTAGTTGTTGTTTATTTTGTTAATTTAAGATTTATGAGCTGGTGAAGATTCTAATCATATATGGTACTGTTCACGATACAAGCATTAGGTAGTACAGTTGGATATCATTAGGTGTATATATAATATGGGTTGAGGACACAAATAGCCTTGTTTATTTTTATATTTTAAAAATATTTTAAAATTAATATTTTTTTAGCATTTTTGAATTATTTTAATATGTTAATATTAAAAATAATTTTTAAAAAATAAAAAATATTTTTTTTTAATAAAAAATATTTTAAAAAACAACCATAACCACAACTATACTTCTAATAATATGTATAAACTAAAATAATTATTGGTTATGATACATGTATGGTTGCTTTTTCTTTTTTTCAAATCAGTGTCATATATTGATGAATCAAATCACTTAATGATTAGAGTTTTGTGGGTTTCAGACAAGTTCTTTGGAAAAACCTGAAACAAAAAAATCGTGAAAAACCTAAACAGTACAAAACTTGAAAAACTAAGAAAGTATAAAAACCTGGAACACAAGAAAAATGAAAAAAAAAAGAGTTCAATATTCTAATAAGAAAAATAGACTGTTCAAGGAATATTTAACAAGTGAAAATGTTAAATAGAGAAATAGATGACGCTGCCTCACTATGAACAGTTTTTTCTAAATGTTTTTCTTTCTTTCTTTTCTTTTTCTTGGTGTTTTTTCTTTCTTTGTTTTTTCTATTGGTTTGACTTTGAATATTAATCCTTTATTGTTTGGGTTTTGTAAAATATCTTTTCTTTGTGTGGTTTGACTCTTAAGAATATGTGAGAAATTAGGTGGAGTTGTTGGCAACTATATATATATATATATATATATAAGGATACAATTGATTAATTTTAAAGCTTAAGGACACTATCAGGGAATCCAAAAATGCAAGGAATCCTACACTAATTTGCTCCAAGACTGGCAGTCAGCGTGAAAAATATCTCTCAAAGTCAAAGTAGCGACAGCACCTTAAGTTGAGGGCAATTAAAGGGCCTTAATCTTCAAATGATTAACGATAAGCGCTGAGCATCAGGTGTAATGGCCGGTAATAATGGTTTATTGGGTCATTATCAGTAGAGTCAAATCTCACGCAAGCAGAAACCTTGCCAGTTAGCAAAGCTAAAAATGCTATGGATGGATAAAAAGAATCTCATTAAACAATATTACATCAAGACTAAACATTAATTACAAGCAAGAGATAGTTGACTCGTCATGCTTCAACTGGGCATCGACACGTGTTCTTAAACGAGGCACTGACACGAGTCTATATTTTTCTATAAAAAAAAAATGATATTTAGTTGATGACATTAATTGAAAAATTATAACACCGGCTGGGATTAATAAGTTAATTTTATTTTAATTGGATGTAAAAGAAAAGACAATGACATTAATTAAAAAAAATTTGAAAAAAATGTCATAATACCTAGAAAAAAACAAAAAGATCACAAAATTGGATAAAAAAATTTGGACAGTGTCAACAAAAATGAAAAAATGGAAAAATATAACGGGAAAAAAATAATTACATGAAAAGAAAATAAAAAATAATAATTAAAAGAATGAGGTTGAAAAAGCAAAATAAAAAATAAAATAGAGAGCAACTAAATTTATTTGATTGGAGGGTTTAATTTAAAAGAAAAATAACTCAAATAAAAAATAAAAAAAATAAAAAAAAAATTAACCTAAAATTGAAGGACTAGATCAAAAAAAATTACAATTATTCAAAATGGTAAAGTAGAAAAATATTATAAGAAAAAATGATTAAAATTTTCATTGGAAGGGTTGAATTGAAGAGAGAAAAAAACTTCAAAAAAATATAGAAATCGAGGATAAAATTAAAATACTAACACAAAATATAAAAATCAACTTTTATAAAAGAGTCGAGTAAAAAAATTAAAAAAATAAGAATCAAATTAAAAGGTATAATATAATTATAAATTGAAATTGAATAACTAAATTAAAAAGAAATAAAATCTTTATTAAAAAATAAAGATAAAAATAAAAAATATTCAAAGCACAAATGATTAACAATAAGCCCTGAGCACCAGGTGTAATGGCCGGTAATAATGGTTAATTGTGTCACTATCCGTAGATTCAAATCTCACGCATGCAGAAACCTTGCCAGTTAGCAAAGCTAAAAATGCTACGGATGGATAAAAAGAATCTCATTAAACAATATTACATCAAGACTAAACATTAATTACAACCAAGAGACAGTTGACTCGTCATGCTTCAACTGGGTATTGACACGTGTTCTTAAACGAGGCACTGACACGTGTCTATACTTTTCTATAAAAAAATGATATTTAGTTAATGCAAAGGGTCCGTACTTAAAAAAAAACCCAAGTGTTGCAAAAATATTTTAAAACAGTAAGAGACTATTCAAATTATAACACCGGCTGGGCTGGGATTAATAAGTTAATTTTATTTTTTTTGGATGAAAAAAAAAAGATAATGATATTAATTGAAAAATATTTTTGAAAAAATATTATAATACCTAGAAAAAAACAAAGAGAGCACAAAATTGGATAAAAAAATTGGACAATATCAACAAAAATGAAAAAACATAGCGAGAAAAAATTAACTACATGAAAAAAAATGATAATTAAAAGAATGAGGTTGAAAAAATAAAATAAAAAATAAAATAGAGAGCAACTAAATTTCTTTGATTGGAGGGTTTTAATTGAAAAGAAAAATAACTACATAAAAAATAAAAGAATGAGAAAAAAATAAAAATAACAAATCATAAACCTGGATTGAATGGTTAGATTAAAAACTAATAAAAATAATTAAGGGAAAAAATAAAAAATTCAAAGAATAAGGACTAAATAAAAAAATAAATACATGAAAAATTGAAATTGAGAGACTAGATCAAAAAGAAATTATAATTATTAAAAATGTTAAAGTACAAAAAAATTATAAGAAAAAAGGATAAAAAATTTCATTGGAATGGTTAAATTGAAGAGAGGAAAAAACTCCAAAAAAATAGAAATCAAGGATAAAATTAAAAACAATAACAAAAAATGTAAAAATCAACTTTTATAGAAGAGTCAAATCAAAAATTAAAAAAATAAGGACCAAATTAAAAGGCATAATATATCATAAATTGGAATTAAATTACTAAATTAAAAAGAAATAAAATTCTTATTAAAAATCAAGGACAAAAATAAAAAAATAAAAGAAAAAATAATCAAAGCACAACAAGAAAATCAATCTACCTTTTTTATGGGAGAAAAGAAAAAAAAACAATCAACTGAAAACAAATCACTCAATCGTTGATAATATACATCTCACAGGATGAAAGAAAATATGGCAACACTTCTAACTACATGTTAGTTGGGTAGCTTGAGCATTAGAAGGTGCCACATGCATCACTCAAAATACACAAGAGCCTCCCACACACCGGTAGATATAAATTACATGCTAGTAGCTTTTTGAAATTAAGTATTATTTTATTATGGTTAAACATGGCAATGCTGTTGATAAAAAAAAAATCAACTTGAAAATATATTAATAACCCTTGACTGAAAACTTAAAAAATTTTGGCCTCTAGATCCACTTTACAAGTTCAAAAAATTAGCTCCACTTGGCTTAGATTTTTTTTAATAATTAGTTTTTTTATTATAACTATTTTATAAAATTATTTTAATTTTATGTATCAGGTTGCATGTTATAAATTAATTTATATTTATTCAGTTTAATTTATTTTATTTATTATTATTATTATTTTACATAATATTATTAAATTAATCGAGATTATAAACTAATTTTACTTCTTTCAAAACATTATTATCCCGTAAGGTTTTTTTGATATTGAGAAAAGTCTTGTCCGGCCTGCAGCACAAAGAGGAATTCCAAATGGTATAATATAAAAGATTGTTATATCTAAAATAATGCATAAATTTATATTATTATTTTATCAAAAATTTAGATGTAAATATACCTGACATAGAATATATTTTATTTCATGTTTATAAACATATAGTGCTTGTTTTTTTTTTGTAGTTTAACATGTTTTTAATATATATATATATATATATATATATATATTATGTTGAAATTAAAAAACAAGCAGATAATAGTAATTAAAGGAAGTTTTACCTTGACTAGTTAAGTCATCTGATTAGAGTTGATAATATTTTTATAACTAGAACTAATATGATTTAAAATATTCAATGGCGAATAACTTGAAGTTAAAACCTTGAAACTTAACTGGATCCTTTGAAAAAGATAAAATGACCCAATATTTGGAAGTTAAAATAATAAATACAAGAGTAAGAAATTAAAACGGTATCAAAGGCATTATATTCATATTTAGTGATGTTTTGTCTCTAGCAGAGAGAAAATATAACAATTTCTTTCTATTTATTCATGTGCTTTCCCTCCTCTCTTTCTCTCTACTGATTTATGCTTTCGCTACTCTTTTAACTCTTCTCCCTGGCCTCCTCCTTTTCTGTACTCTTTCTGGTCTCATAAGCATGGGAAACTGCTTTGCAAGCAGCAAGATTGTATCAGAAAATGCCATGTTTGACCAACAAAGTAACGAAGCAGATCAAATGATCGAAAAGACTACAAGACCGTTCGTGCCGTTGGCCAAGATAGAGCGAGGTGGCAAGGCGAAGATGGTGAGGTTCAGATTAAATGAAGAGGTTAATGTTGATAAAGATGGCGATCTGGGTGATGAAACGGCATCTAAAGGTGGTGGCGCTGTGAGGATTAGAGTGGTGGTTACAAAAGAAGAGTTAAAGCAAATCTTGAATTTTAGGGAGAACATAAACTACTCTTCTGTGGAGCAATTGGTCAGTGCCCTGAGGTTGAGAGAGAGGAGCAGGCCTGATGAAGGTGGCACCAGTACTGATGGACGTATCATGTGTGGTGGTTGGAAGCCGCTTTTGGGTAGCATCCCAGAGGACCGTTAACGAATATAAATACATATAACCTGTCATTAAGTCTCTTTCTCCTTGCAAGAACATCATGATTTTGGTAGGGTGAGGCTATATTGATGATCACCATGAATCTTGTACTTTCTGGTTTTGAGAATCTGGTGCAAATGATGATAAGTTTTGACGCGATGGTCATGCTCTGCAAGAGATTGTTCATATAAATATAATTAGATATTTCAATTTTCAAGTTTAAAGCGTCAATTACCATTACAGTATCAATCATCAGCTGCAGAGAACTATACCTGTAACCACACCTATGGTGGTCTTGGAATGCCTCGGTGTTCCAAACTTTTCAGTGTTCTGAAAACTCCAATCCATTCCTAGTTTGCATCTTATTCGGTTCCTGTATATCGCTTGCCATACAGACAACCACTTGCTTTTCTATTTCAATTTTAACCCTTCATTTTCCCATTTTTGAGCTAATTTTTCCCTCCAATTAATCAATTAACAAAACACGAAAAGGTACGTTGAAATCACCCACAAAAGATAGAAGATTTCATGGTAATTAATTTATAACTAATGCTATTTTATTAGTTATTTTTTAAATTCATTTTAAAAGAACAAACAAAAATAAAGAGAGAGAAAAAAATGAAAACCGTGACTCTTTAAAGGTGATAAAAATATATTCACCGAAGATTTATTTTTTTTAATTGTATTTTTATTTTTAAATGAGCCTAGGAAGTAATTTATAGAATTTCGCTAGTTATAATTTTTTTATATATATTAGGTTAATTATAAAATTATTTTTTATAATTTATTTTAATTTATTTTTTATATAATTATCACAATCTCATAATTTAAATTATAAATTTAACAAATTAACTTGAATTGATCTAATATATTATATTTTTAATATTTTAAAAGAATATAATATAATATATCATTGTATTAATTTAAAAAGAAATATGATACAATAAATATTATATTTTGAGTTTATAATTATTTTTTTATTAAAAAAAATCCTTTAACAACAATTAAAATGTTAAATGAAATTGATCGGAGCACATTGGCCAGCTTGCATATGATTGATGGTCATTGACAATTTAGAAAAAAAAATAGAATGTTGTCTTGAGATCCATCTGCGCACTATGGATTCAACCGTTTATTTATAGTGTTTTTTTATTTTTTTCACACCGAACCTTTTGTCTTTTGATTGCAACTTAAGTTCTTCTGTTTTCACTGTCTGTTTATTCCAATTATTATTTTCAAGTCATTAGCGTGTTTTTTTTTTTTTTGTAGATATTGTTAATCAATTAGGCAAGTTTTAAAAAAATCTCGACCATTAAAAAAAAATAGTTTGATTAAAAAATTTTGAAACTATATTATTTTTTTTTTGAAAAAAATATTAAAATGATAATATATTGAATTAATCTAAATCAACCCGATTAATATATAAAATTTGTAACCTAAATTATAAGACCTTGATAATATTATAGAAAATAAATTAAATAAACAAATTAAAATTTAATTTTCAATAAATATAAATAAACATGATGTTAAAAAATAAAATTAAAAAAAATAATTAAAAATAAATAATTAAAAATAAAAAAAAATTATAAATTAATTCGAGTTAACTTCCCAAACTTTAATAAAAAGAATAATAATTCATAAAAAAACAAATAATACAAATTTTCAATCGATTTCAATATTAAAACAAAAAACAAAAAGCAATCTAAAAATACTATTAACAACGCAAAACATATTTTTAACCCACCGTCTGTTTATTCTAGAAACTATATTATTTTTTCTTGAAAAAATATTAATACAATAATATATTAAATTAACCTAAATCAATCCGATTAATATATAAAATTTGCAACGAACTTAATAATATTATAGAAAATAAATCAAACAAACAAATTAAAATTCAATTCTCAATAAATATAAATAAACATGATGTTAAAAAATAAAATTAAAAAAAATTAATTAAAAATAAAAAAAATATAAATTAATTCGAGTCAATTTGCCAAACTTTAATAAAAAAACTGATAACTCATAAAAAAAACAAATAATACAAATTTTCAATCGATTTCAATATTAAAACAAAAAACAATCTAAAAATACTCTTAACAACGCAAAACATATTTTTAACCCAAAAAAACTCAAGTATCTTTCCTTGTATTTTGTCTAACCCCCACCGATTGAAGAAATCTGTGATTCGCATCACAACTGCAAGTCAGGATGGAACTTGACGAGATCCAGAGGTGAAAAAGTTTGCTCGTGAGGCCCTCTCGTAGTTTCTCAGAACACATTACGTATCCCAAACAGTTTACGAAGCATGGCTGATTTATTTATTTTGATGTGAAATGCAGACAAGCAACCCAGACAGAGAACACAGGCAAGAAAGTAAGATGCTCTCACACCAGAGGAAGTTGGTCTTATGCTGAGAGCTCTGGGTTTCGAAAGTGACGTTCAATTATACGTGGCTTCAGGTGAAGTATATGGAGGTGACGAGACATTAGCATCGCTCAAAGCTCTCTTCCCAAATCTCCATTCAAAAGAAGCTTTAGCCAACAAGAGAGAGTTGACGCCATTTTCATCATCAACAGGGTGATGTTTTTTCTACCAGCAACAATGGAAATTAAATATGCCCAAGATATTAGCTGGTCAAAGGTATCTGTGCATTTTAGTTTATTCAAAAGCAATTCCTAGAACCTTTTAAACTGGTGAAGAATTGTTTCTCCTAAATATATTTACGAGTCTCCTTGTTTTTGTGTTCAAGCAGTACAGATGGCTTAGCCTATTTCCCGTTGCAAATACAAATTACTTACAATTTGTGGGAATGGCAAAATTATTATCATATTTGCTTTTAGAACATTTTAAAGACAAAAAATGTTCTTCATCCTTGCAGTTTTCTAGATGCTTTAAGTCTCGCTTTATGCTTATGGCTTTTACAGCTCACTAAACTTTATGTAACAGTTTAACTTTATGTAACAGTTTGAATTTTTTATTAAAATTTTATGAACTAAATTAACTCACCATATTTATTCTAGCTAATAAAATTAAATATAAAATAAACATAAAAACACAAGTACAAAATAGTATAAATTTTAAATTTAAAAAATTATAAATATTATATTTTAAGATTTCCCCTAATAATTTAATTTTTTAAATTAAAATAATTTTAAAAAAATTTAATATTATTTGTGTGGGAAGAGATATTCTGGGCTCCATCGAACAATTCATCCAAAATGCTAAAAAAGGGTAAAAATTGTCCATGAGCCGACATAACAAAACATTTGGGAACAATTTGCCTCTACGATTTGAACTCATCAGATTGGTTTCATGGGAGAACCGAATAAGATGAAGCCTGGCAGTTGTGAGTTCCGTGGAAATCCTTCATCTTGCATATGCGTGGACTCTACAACCAAGAGCAAAACAATCAATATTGTTAATTCAAATTATTTTCGCAGATATTTTTTGAACAGAATAATTTAATTCAATTACATATTTAGTATTTTAATACAAATATAAAAATTATAATAGAAATACTATCAATTCCACATATTTGTTTCCAAACAGGTTAAACAAAATTAAATTAATGTTCGAGCAACAAGGATTGCTATGTTATCCTGCACCAGATTTGCTAGGTTTCCCTTTGCATGAATTCACCTACATTCTTCTATTTTATGCTTGCCCGAGTCAACGCAGCGAAAAGAACATCCTCCCCTTAAGAGGACAATAATTTTTAAGAATGATGTGCAGTTTTTCAATTACAGTAAAAGCTACTGTAACTGTTATTAAAATTTTATGAATTAAATTAACTCACCATCTTTATTCTAGCTAATAAAATTAAATATAAAATAAACATAAAAACACAAGTACAAAATAGTATAAGTTCGTACAAAATTAAATTTAAAAAATTATAAATTATATTTTAAAATCTTCCCTAATAATTTAAATTTTTAAATTAAAATAATTTTTAAAAAATATAATATTATTTGAGTGGGAAGAGATATTCTGGGCTCCATCGAACAAATCATCCAAAATGCTAAAAAAAGGGTAAAAATTGTCCATGAGCCGACATAACAAAACATTTGGGAACAATTTGCCTCTACGATTTGAACTCATCAGATTGGTTTCATGGGAGAACCGAATAAGATGAAGCCTGGCAGTTGTGAGTTCCGTGGAAATCCTTCATCTTGCATATGCGTGGACTCTACACCCAAGAGCAAAACAATCAATATTGTTAATTCAAATTATTTTCGCAGATATTTTTTGAACAGAATAATTTAATTCAATTACATATTTAGTATTTTAATACAAATATAAAAATTATAATAGAAATACTATCAATTCCACATATTTGTTTCCAAACAGGTTAAACAAAATTAAATTAATGTTCGAGCAACAAGGATTGCTATGTTATCCTGCACCAGATTTGCTAGGTTTCCCTTTGCATGAATTCACCTACATTCTTCTCTTTTATGCTTGCTCGAGTCAACGCAGCGAAAAGATCTTCCCCTTAAGAGGACAATAATTTTTTAGAATGATGTGCAGTTTCTCAATTACAGTAAAAGCTACTGTAACTGTCATAGCATCCGCTGCGCAAATTGCCAGAAGCAATTTTTTTATTTTTTTATTTTTCTCAAAGGATGTTCTGATAACCATGAAATTCACCGGGGTGGTTTCAAGCAAATCAGCAACACAAAAGAATCAAATTGCTAGAAGTTATCCTTTGGCCGACAATCATGTCAGGCATTGAAGTGACAAAACAAATGACTCACATTTCCTATTATTAAGATTTTTATTCTCAGGGAGGGAGGGAGGGAGGCCGGGGGCAGTGATGGAGTAGTCACTGCTTCATCAAATTCCTAATAGCGTATTGAAGAATGCCTCCGTGATTGAAATAAGCCAATTCCACCTGCAGTTTTAATCAACGGAATCAGCTTTCATGTATGAGGAGATGAAGAACTAACAAAGAACTAAGAAGAAAAAAATACAGGGTCTAGTTGGAAAATAAAAAAGCACAGGCATTCTATAATTGCAAAAAGGGTCCGCGTGTCCACTTCCATGTAACATTCAACAATTTACAATAATGCACACTCAAAAAAGGACAGCAGAAGGCAACTCAATCCTACCCGTGTAGATATAAAATAGCATCCAAGTGGCACTAAAAAAAAAATCTTTTACTACGCCGCAGCTATCTAAATGCATCAGCCACATGTATAATCTGACCCGAAGGTCAATTTTAGCCTACCATCTGTTTCTTGCACGACTTTATTAGCTCCAAGCCCTTCTACAGTTCGATGCGTAAGCACAGGCCAAGGTAAATAAGGCCAAAACTCTCCAGTTTAACGATGAGATTTTATTCAGAGTAGGGTGCATTAGTATAAAAGATTATGATAAAGTTTGGTAGGGTCAAATAGTTTTGTTTTGATATTCCTAGAGTGGCAAAAATTTCCATGATCCGCAACGTTTTAGTGGATTGCCAACACCATGCATGAGCAAAGGTATTATTGATATTTTGTCCATGTTGTTCATAAACCTTGAATAAAGTGAACGAATATATTTCCTAAATCACTTCCTCAATTTCCATGAAAAACTTGAGCAATCCCCATGTTTCACCATAATCAAACATGAATTTCAAATAATATAGAGCTTAAGAAAGAGTGAATCACCTCAGTGTCGAAGCGAACTGTGCATATGAAGGATTTCCCATTGTCAGTTGTGATAGTCACATCTTGGCCAGGTCTTATCTCATCGATGTTACTTGGAAGGTCAATAGAATAGCGCTCATGGCCAGTCAATCCTAGTGTGTCTGCATCCTGACCGGCCTTGAAACAGAGTGGAATAATTCCCATTCCCACTAAATTACTGCGATGAATTCTCTCAAAACTCTTGGCAATCACTGCTTTAACAGGGAGGGAGGGAGGGAGGCCGGGGGCAGTGATGGAGTAGTCACTGCTTCATCAAATTCCTAATAGCGTATTGAAGAATGCCTCCGTGATTGAAATAAGCCAATTCCACCTGCAGTTTTAATCAACGGAATCAGCTTTCATGTATGAGGAGATGAAGAACTAACAAAGAACTAAGAAGAAAAAAATACAGGGTCTAGTTGGAAAATAAAAAAGCACAGGCATTCTATAATTGCAAAAAGGGTCCGCGTGTCCACTTCCATGTAACATTCAACAATTTACAATAATGCACACTCAAAAAAGGACAGCAGAAGGCAACTCAATCCTACCCGTGTAGATATAAAATAGCATCCAAGTGGCACTAAAAAAAAAATCTTTTACTACGCCGCAGCTATCTAAATGCATCAGCCACATGTATAATCTGACCCGAAGGTCAATTTTAGCCTACCATCTGTTTCTTGCACGACTTTATTAGCTCCAAGCCCTTCTACAGTTCGATGCGTAAGCACAGGCCAAGGTAAATAAGGCCAAAACTCTCCAGTTTAACGATGAGATTTTATTCAGAGTAGGGT
Organism: Populus euphratica; assembly: GCF_000495115.2. NCBI lineage: Eukaryota > Viridiplantae > Streptophyta > Magnoliopsida > Malpighiales > Salicaceae > Populus > Populus euphratica. The sequence continues at coordinate 563,014 of NW_011500015.1, read as the reverse complement.
GCATTAGTATAAAAGATTATGATAAAGTTTGGTAGGGTCAAATAGTTTTGTTTTGATATTCCTAGAGTGGCAAAAATTTCCATGATCCGCAACGTTTTAGTGGATTGCCAACACCATGCATGAGCAAAGGTATTATTGATATTTTGTCCATGTTGTTCATAAACCTTGAATAAAGTGAACGAATATATTTCCTAAATCACTTCCTCAATTTCCATGAAAAACTTGAGCAATCCCCATGTTTCACCATAATCAAACATGAATTTCAAATAATATAGAGCTTAAGAAAGAGTGAATCACCTCAGTGTCGAAGCGAACTGTGCATATGAAGGATTTCCCATTGTCAGTTGTGACAGTCACATCTTGGCCAGGTCTTATCTCATCGATGTTACTTGGAAGGTCAATAGAATAGCGCTCATGGCCAGTCAATCCTAGTGTGTCTGCATCCTGACCGGCCTTGAAACAGAGTGGAATAATTCCCATTCCCACTAAATTACTGCGATGAATTCTCTCAAAACTCTTGGCAATCACTGCTTTAACTCCCTACAAAAGATTAAGCCCATAAGACAGTTTGTACAAGGGTCCATCCGCAGTCGAAGATCACTGTTGAAATTTAAAAGAGTTGGATGGGTAGCAACCTATTCACACTGAAATGATGAATGTAAAGACTCACCAATAACATGGGACCCTTGGCAGCCCAATCTCTGGAGCTTCCACTTCCATACTCAGCTCCAGCCAAAACAATGGTGTCATATCCAGCACTCTTGTACCTCTGAAATAGTAGATTGATCAGGTTGAAGAATAGAAATCATAAATCTAAGTTCAAAAACATGGGATTTTGCAGAAAAGGATATTTTGGCACAGATAATTACAGGAAACCACTTCAGACTAATATCATGTCTTTGACAATTAAAAAATGCTTTGGTGTATAAAACAACAAAGCAAATACACTTAAACTATCGGAAAATTCATAGGGCACTTTTCTATAAAAGGCATCTGCAGTCCACCTAGAGCTCCTCTATTATTGCTTTTGCTGGCATAAAGTAAACTACAAATGAATGATACTGACATTGGAGGTCCGGAATTTAGGCGAAAGCTCAGGATGGGAAATTGTGTAACATCTAATACCGAGAGACTTACCATTGCCGCATCAAACACATAGAGTTTCTCGCCTGTAGGAATATGGACAGTCTTGGGTCCCACTTCCCCATTCAAAAATTTGTTAACAAGGCGAATATTGGCAAAAGTTCCCCTAGCCATCACTTCATCATTTCCACGACGACTTCCATAAGAGTTGAAGTCTTTGCGATCCACCCCATGCTCAAGGAGATACTTTGCAGTAGTACTGTCTTTGTGGATGCTTCCTGCTGGAGAAATGTGATCTGTCGTGATACTATCACCAAAGTTAAGCAAACAGAATGCATCCTTCACCCCATGAGCTCCAGGAGGATTCATGGTCATGTTCTTGAAGTATGGGGGCTCATGAATATAGGTTGAGTTTGGGTCCCATGCATAGGAAGTTGCAGCTGGTACAGTTAGTTCATTCCACATGGGATTGCCCTTTGTGATAGCCTCATATGTACTTTTGAACATATCAGGCAACACACTGGATTGAACGACCTGAACAGTATGCATCCCAAGTGAATTTCACTCCATACCAGCAGTTATACTTAATATTAAAAAACTGTGTTACAATATCCAAAAATTGACAATATATACCTCTGCAACTTCCTCTGTTGTTGGCCAGATATCTTTAAAATAGACACTCTTACCATCCTTCCCTGTTCCAATTGGCTCCTTGTCAAAGTCAATGTCAACCTGGAAAACATTTTCATGTCACCTTATTGATGAAGAGCAGCAACAATAAGAATGAAATTTCCAATGGAACCACTGCAGATAACCTGGATCCTCATAAAGCAAACATAATGCAAAATGTTCAACATAAAATTATGGTGTTATGTAAATTAGGATATGGGCAGAAAAAACCCTTCACCATCCCACACTACAAAAATGTGCTTAACAATCCTTATTCAATAGCATCACAGAGACAAAAGTTGGGAACTTGGGGCAGCTAAACTGAATTTCACATGGCGTGCAAAGAACTAGGGTGAAACGTTTAAGGGTAAAGTGGTAAGGGTGTAAAGAGTATAAAGGCGTGGAAGGTTAAAGAGTGTTTGGTGGAAGTTAAAAGTCTACTAGTGGACGTCAGAGAGGACAAAAATAAACCTTGAGCAATATTTAATTAGAAAATATTTAAAAATATATGTTACTGGGGCACAACACTAAATGTAAGTCATGCATGGTTTAAATTTGAGGAAGGGAGAAAAAACATTGAAGAAGACCTCTGCCACTCAAAACATTTTAGCCAACTCCTACCAAGGTCAAAACTTAATCCCCTTTACCTATCAACTTCCATTCCTCTCTCCCTGAACTCTCTGAAATAAGGTTTACATGAACTCCTTTGACTACAAAACAAGCATACTCTAAGAGATAAACATACCGTGCCAGCAAGGGCATAGGCTACCACTAAAGGAGGTGAAGCAAGATAGTTGGCTCTTGTCAAGGGATGAACACGGCCCTCAAAATTTCGGTTACCAGAAAGCACAGCAGCTGCAAGAATGTCTGTATAGAAAAAGCAAGGAAGTAATCAGAAATGGAAGGATGCAGAAGCTGTCAAAGAACTGATGATTTAACACCCAAATGTGCTTGAGTATGACTCATCATCCATTATTTAAATCACAGTTTGAATATAATCTCAAACTTACCATTTTCTGAAATTGCAGAAGCAACAGATTCATCCAAATCCCCAGAATTTCCAATACATGTTGTGCAGCCATATCCAACAATATGGAAACCCTGCTCGTTAAAATACTTTTGCAGCCCACTACAAAATAAAAAATAAATAAAACCATAATTAGCTCATCTTTTCCTCAGGTATGGAAAAATCAAAAAGAAGTTACATTAGATTATTTTAAAACAAATCAAATTATTCAGTAAATAACAGGAAATACCTTTTCTGTAAATATTTTGTAACAACTCCAGAGCCTGGGGCAAGACTTGTTTTTATCCATGGTTTGACCTGGTGAACAATTAAGAAGTCATTGTTACAGAATAATTCAACACTACAGTAGCTTTCACATTCGTAGAAATAAAATATGGGCAAAAACAAATGCTTTTGCCAGATAGATGAGATTACAGATTTCAAAAGTACAGCAAGTTTATGCATGCCTAACCTTTAAACCAAGTTCACAAGCCTTCTTAGCAACAAGAGCAGCACCTAGCATGACACTGGGATTTGATGTATTGGTACAGCTTGTGATTGCAGCAATCACAACACTACCATGCTTCAGCTCTGCTGGCAGTCCATGGAATGAGAACTTTGCCACTTTGTCCTGTGCCTCTTTCGGCACAGCAAAGCCCTGTGTTCATATCAAATTAGGAAGATAATTTGTAGAAAAGCAATAAACAGATGAAGTACAGAAATGTGGCTATCATCCCAACCCAAAAATTAACCAAAAAGAAGAAGCAGCAGCTTCCAAGAGAGGTCAGAATCCCTTCAATCATATTAAGATTGGATACATTAGGTTCGTTATCTAATGCAAATTATCATTTCCTACACAAAATGTAAATGGTGTTAATTCACCCACATCCCCAATACACTACCCTTTTGTCCACACACATCAACAACTGGGGGAAGGGAGGTGGGGTGGACATCATAGAACCTATGGTGGAGGCAGGGCTCAGATCTAAAAGCAATTGTTTGGGTAGACTGATTGGTAGAGGCTTAATATTCATTAAGGTTGCATAAGCAACAACAACAGAAGTTAGAGCACTCATTATGGCCAGTGTAATCAACAGCCGATGGAAGATGGAACAGAACCGGTACTGATGAAAATAGTGGCCAGTAAAAGGTGGTGCTGTTACTGGTCGATGTTATGGAGGTGATACGGAAATTTCATTATAGCAGTGTACTTGAAATAGCTAAAGGTAATCAATAACTTTCATTTAAATCTAGCCAAGATGAAATTTGAGCAACAAGGATGGTGACCAACATTGACTGTTCAGGGAAAAACATAAAGCTGCTGCCTATTTCTCAGCCAATTTGTATGGAAGTCACAAAGTACATCATTAGAACCAGATACTGATTACATAAAATCTACATGTAATGAAATAGCATGAACTTCCTTGACTCAATTTACCACATTAAAAAGTTTTTAAACAGGAAACAGAAAATTATTAAATAATAAATTTTAGACAACCAGATCGTTTAATTGTACCAAAGATTATGAATACAAGTTACCCACACTGGATGAAACAATTTATAACTGACCTTAAATCCAACTTTGTTACTGAGACAAGAATGCCAATCAGCCTTCATTTCTCTTAATGGAACCCGATCATGTGGTCTGCAAGGAATAATAATGCTTTGATGAGCAATAAATCAGAAGAAAATATATTACATTTGCATTGAAATCATCGAATATGAGCTATGCAGCATCAGTGTGTGAGGTAGTGTGGATGAGTGGGCATTAATGCAAGTAAAAAGCACACACCTCTTTGGTCCAGAAACACAGGGTTCAACATCTGCCAGGTCAAGTTGTAGATAGGATGAGTACACTCTTTCTGCTTGGGGCTGAATTAATTGGCATGAGAAAAGTTAATAATTACATGGTTGCATATGAATAACAAAGTATGGCGGATTATATCAAGTGTTCAGAAGAATGATGAACTATGAGAAAAAGCTCCTACCTCATCATAGTCAACAAACATTTTGTTTGCACGGAGATATGCTTCTATCCTCGCCACCTAACACAAGAGACCAGTTAACTAGCATCCTTTTTAAATTTCAAATTGCAAACAACTATGCATTGGAGAAAACAATGGCACTTACAGTTTCGTCACTCCTTCCAGTCAATTTGAGATATTGTAACGTTACATGATCCACTGGGAAAAACCCCATGGTTGCACCATACTCGGGAGACATGTTAGCAATAGTAGCTCTGTCCGCTAATGAAAGCTCACCCATTCCATCACCTGCAGACACGGACAATGTGAAGACCTCATCCAACAAATATAGGAGAGTAGCCATTGAGAATCAAGTCAATTGAGGTCCATGAAACTCAAATTACCGTAAAACTCAACAAATTTTCCAACAACACCATGCTTCCTCAGCATTTGAGTGACTGTCAAAACCAAGTCAGTAGCTGTGACACCATTGTGTAACTTTCCATTTAACTTGAACCCAACAACACCGGGCAACACCATGCTCATGGGCTGTCAATTTGAGGAAGTGTAATGTTAGCAACAAAACCATAGCACAAAGGTCCTCTGCACTTATTCCAGATAGTGGGAAATAAATAACATCCCAAAGCACCAATGCCATTACAAACCCTGTATGTACTATGTAAAAGAAAAACAAATACACCTTGAATATTAAAAGAAACATTACATAACTAGAGAGAATAAGCATCCCTAAAAAGGCTAAATTAGTAGCACTAACATAACATGAGAAAATGGTACTTGAGAGCAAACTTCAACCACATAATGCTGATATACACTAGTTAAGAATTATAGACATCCCACAACAAAACAAGTTAAGAATTTACACTAGCATAATGCAAATTCTTTGCTTTTGTATTCATACTCTACTATAATAAAAACATGGTTGAACCTGTAAAAAGTTTTAACGTTGGCGTTGGACAAATATTCAGCACTAACTACCTGGCCAAGCAGACATTGGACAAATATTATTTAACCATGATATATTCAGCACTAACTACCTGGCCAAGCATTGTAGCCTCTGCTTCAATACCTCCAACTCCCCAGCCAGCAACTCCTAAACCATCAATCATGGTTGTATGAGAATCAGTTCCGACCACACTATCAGGGTAGAGGACACCATCAGTGTTGAAAACAACACGTCCAAGATATTCAAGATTCACCTGAAAGTTAAGTTAGCATGGCAACTCATTCAAAACCCCAACAGCCACAGTACACCAACATGAGATAAATAGGATGCTTAATATGATCTTTTATTTATCAAATGAAATAAGCAATTATATGAACTGTAAAGAACATGCAAACAGGAACATAACCAACTGGCTGCTGAAAGTGAGAGTTATATGCCAATATGTCAAATCTCAGAAAATGTAATGCACAATCCTTACATATTATACCTGATGCACAATGCCAGAACCTGGAGGAACCACAAGCATATTTTGGAAAGCAGTAGACCCCCATTTAAGAAAAGCAAATCTCTCCTTGTTCCTCTTAAACTCAAGCTCCATGTTTGCCTGCACTGCATTTTCTGATCTTGCCACATCAACTTGAACTGAATGATCAATGACAAGATCAACAGGAACCTGCAAACAAAGTAGTTTCAGACATTTGATCAGGAACAATGAACAAGAAGAGTTCAGACAGAATACAGCAAAGGGCAGTGACAGCTTTCCAAAAGAAGATATAGGCAGCAAAATTTACTAGGCTTGTCCAGAAAAAATGTTTTACTGCTGGTTTTGAAACAAAAACTGTTAATCACAGGTCATGGTGACCTAGCTCAAAGCAAATAGCAAGAAAAGGAAGACACGCACCAAAGGATTGATCTTGTTGGAATCACCGCCGAGTTGGCCCATGGCATCACGCATAGAAGCAAGATCAACAACAGCTGGTACTCCAGTAAAATCCTGAAACAAAAGTTACAGATTAAAACACAAAGTATAATCACAGTAAAAACAGTGTCTGCCTTCCGATTATGACATACCTGCAAAAGAACACGAGCAGGCTTGAACGGAATTTCAACTTGTTTCGGAGATGTGTTTTCCCAATCAATGATTTTTTCAACATCATCCTTTGTAACTTGGAAGTTGTCACAATTGCGAATAGCAGATTCCAAAAGGATTCTAATAGAATAGGGCAGCTTATCTGACATCGACACCAGAAACACACATCACAGGTCACGCATGGTCATGGTTATCTTACCAAGTTAACGTAATTTTGACAAGCCAAATGAAACGAAGCACAAAAATGTTGTAGAGATTACCGATCCTTGGATCATTAAGAGCAGGCAAACTATAGAATTTTCCAAACTCGCCACCTCCTGGCTTGGGGAGGCTGGTGAAAATTCCCTTGAAAGGATGTTCAGGAACTGGAGAAATCAATTAGTGTTACTATTTGATCATTAATAATTAATAATTAAAGCAGGTTCTAAAGAAAAGGACCCACTCCCTTCAGTACTGAGAAAGCAACCATCCGATTACAACAGAAGTCAGAAATGAAAATGACATCAAGTTTCTACCTAAGAATAAAATAATAATCATTTCCCAAACACTTAAAAAGGCAAATGACCTCTAAATAGCAAAGCAATCCAATAGCTTAAAAAAAATTATACAAACCGAGAAACAATCCAAAATTATTATTTGAGGAAATGAGAATCAAGAGTACCCATAGTAGCGATCTTTCGCTGGAAGCGTTCGACAAAAGGAGAGACGGCTCTGATCTGGTGGCGAAGAGTAGCAGGAGAGCGCCAATCTACACCGTGGCTCCAACGAGGGTAGGAGCAGCGGAGGGATCGAAAAGCGGAAGAGAAGCTAAGAGATCGGAGCTGATTATTATTGGTCAAAGAAGGAGGAGTAAATTTAGGAGGAGAGAGAAGGGAACTTCCACAGACTGAAGGAGAAAACCTAGCCCTAGAAGCTCTAAGAATTGCAGAGGCTGAGGCCGAGGCCGAGGCCGAGCTTGAGCTTGTTATATACATGATGATTTCACATAAAAAGGGACAACAGATAAGGATTAGATTGCAGAGAGAAAGGAAGCTGGCAACAAATATTTTGATTGACGATGATGATGATTTGGGAGAGGCGTGTGGCGAGCAACAGGAAGACCTACGACTGCGTGCCCCTCTCTTCTATAACGTTAAAACTGGTTCAGAACTCGGCCCGGGAAGAAAGAAGGCATGCATGGAGAGTTGATTATTATAACTCAATTCTCGCAGTTTATTTGAACGAGAATCTTTGATTTTTCTTTTTTAAAGCGTTTGTTTTTATTTATTTTAAATTAATTTTTTTAACATTTTTAAATTATATATCAAAATAAATCTCAATATATTTTTATATAAAAACTACAATGTTATTAGACGACCAAATAAACTCTAATTTAAATTTATTTCACATCACATTTTAATCATGTTAGAGAGTTTTAAGAAAAAAAATTAAAATTTTTTGCCTTTTAATATGTTATATATATATATAATTATTTTAATATATTTTTAAAAAATAATATCAAAGTCTCTGTCCTACACAAAAATGTTTTTTTGGTCCGCAAGAAATTTCTAGGCTTCCTTGCATGGAATTTTCTGGAGTAAAATGGAGGCGGAAAACTACGACATTGCCCCCTACTTTTCAACCAATAAGGAATGATGATGACCAGCCATGCAGTCTCCTCGTATGGTCTGGCAGCCCAAGCGGGGACTGTGCTTTCTTTTTCTGTTTCTTTTTCTTTGTCAGTCGCGCTGAAAAGTGCTTTGTATCCTGAAGAAAATTCTGGCTCCTGAAATGTACTTTATGAGTTGGAATGTCTCTTGTGCATTATTGGCGCCCATGAATTGTTTATGATTTTATTGACAAATTCTCTGCTCATCCCAACTCTTCTTCTCCCTTGCATTCCCTCTCAACTGGCTCTTGCTTCTAGAGAGCGTTAAGAAATGTGATTGTAGTATTTTTTTAAAATGTTTTTTATTTAAAAAATATTAAAAATAATATTTTTAATTTTAAAAAATTATTTTTAATATTAGTATATTAAAATAATTTAAAATATCAAAAATATATTAATTTAAAAATAAAAAATAAAATAAAAATATTTTATTTTAAAGTACTTTTTAACCGTGGTTTCAACCATTGTAATGAATTTTTGGGAGTGTGGTGTTGATTGTTTTTTAAAGTGTTTTTCATTCTAAAACATATTAAAATAATATTTTTTTATTTTAAAAAATTATGTTTGGTATTAATATATAAAAATGATATAAAAATATCAAAAATATATTAATTTAAAGTAAAAAAATAAAAATAAAATAAAAATTTTTTAAAAACACTTTTAAAACACAGTGTGAAAAATCTTTTATTCTATGATAAAGTTTTTTAAAAAAAAATCATAAATTAAAAAAAAATATCCAGATATCAAACTCACACACATGTTGGCCCATAAAAAACCTAATTTTTATATAAAGTTTTTTCATAACTCCATCTAACCTTATTTTAAAAATTAATAATAAAAAACAAACATATGAGAGAAATTGATATTCAAATAACAATTTACTTATTTTTATGATATTCAAATAACAATTTACTTATTTTTATCTAAAATATAAATGACTTTGGATAATAAATTTATTAAAATGTAAGAGGTGCTGCAAAGTGTTAAACATTATGCATGCACTTATAATACATTGCGCACAATAACAGTTTATTTTAAAAAAATTAATTTAATCTTTAATTATTTTGCACAATTAAACCTATTTTGAATTTAAATTAGTACTTAATTGCATTTTTTTTAGGGAGTGTTGAATTGAAAAAAAAAGGACCGAAATGAAAAAAAAAAGGGTTAAAATAAATGGCAGCTTTGGAATTTGTTTGAAAAAATTATTTTAATCCTCCATCTTTTTTGGCTATCAGGTAATTGATCCTTTTAATTTTTAAAAGTCAAATCTTGGTATCAAATCTCATTTTTCTCATTTTCCGGTCCTTATTTAGTTGAAGGAGAGAAAGAGGCTCATTGGATTCTGAAGTAGAAACACAAAGTTGTTGTTGACAATAATTTTAATCATAAAAATAATTTATTTTTTTGTCAACCAGTTCTATATAACAAGGAAAGTTTAAATAAGGTGTTTTTCCACCTTGAAAGTTTTGAACAATATATGAGCTTAAAAGAATTTTTTGTTTTGAATTGATTTTGGATTTTGAGATTTTTTTTATATTTTTAGAGGTCATAAATTAATTTAACAAGGTTATTAAAATGTTTTTTAGGTATTTTAGATAAAAAAAATCAGTTAAAAATAAGTTTTTGGATAAAAAACAGAAACATTGTTTTTATAATCATCACAATGATCAGAATCTGAGAGTCCAACAACACGTCATCAATTTTGTTTGCAAAGAAATTGAGGCATATCATATTTTATCCACCCCATGAACTTACAAAAAATTAGGACCCATGATTAACTCTCTTTTTAACGGGTTAGACACTTAGTCTAACTTACAAGACATAACAACACTGATTTTATTTTTATCTTTTAATTAAAAGAATTTTAAAATAATTTTAAAACTTAGATTTTAATTAATACATCTCTTATGTGTTTTTTTTCTGCATATTTAGATCTTTTTTTCAAATAGCAATTACTTTTTATTTATACTGGATGTGTTTAACTTTTGAAAAGGTTAGCATATATATATATATATAATTTATTTTTAAAAGTGAATAAAAATATTTTTATAATATTTTTAACATGTGAAATGTTGCATAATATTTTTTCCCTTTATCATATTCAATAAATTTCATATACGTGTCAATTTCTACTACAAATTAAATAAATAAATTTATTAAATATAATCAAACAAATGATTTATATTGTGATATTAAATATCTTGATTTATATTTATCTCTTGATTTTTTTTAATGTTTTTATTTATCATTAATAACTTTTTTTCATTTATTTACATAATGATTTTTGATTTATTTAATTAGATGCATGCCTAGGTTTTTAGATTTACATTTAATGATTTGTTTTTTGTGAAACAAAAAACATGTTGGAAATTCTAATTGTTCAAATTTTTATCATTTATTAATGTTTTCAATTTTATCATTCTTTTAATTTATGATTTTTTTCTTGATTTTTTTATAAAAGTTTTATTGTATTTAATTTCACTATTTAATCTAAGTTTATAGTATATTGTTTCCTTTTCAATTTCATCTTTATTTTTTTGGGTTTTTTTTCTTTTTTTTAGTGTTTTTATTCCTTTTAATTTATCTCTCAAATTAAAAATTTGATGTTGCCTTTAATTTATTTTATTTTGATTTTAATTCTCATTATTTTAATTCAACCTTTATTTTTTTAATTGCTATTTTTTATTTTAGATTTTTTTTTGTGTTATTTTATTTCATCCTTTAATGTTTTATTTCCTAGGATTTGGGCTTCATGATTTTTTTTCATGTGCAGTTCTTCCAATCTAATAATATGAGTTATGAGTTTGAGAAATTAATAAGTTTGACATCTTTTTTGTTTTATTTTTTTATATTATCATTCAATATTATATTTTTTTAAAATAACTTTATAATTTTCTTCAATTTTTTTTCCTAACAAATCATCCTGAGCTCATGATTTAAAATACAAATTTATTAAGTTAATTCAAACAAACTTGCTTTTTAATGTCCAGAGTAGATGTTTATTATCATGCTTTGGTTGGCCATGTTAGTTTTTTATCCTTTTTATTCTATTTTGTTCTTTCATGTTTAGCTAGATAAAAAAATTAAACAATATTATATTTTTGCTTTTGGATAATTTTTTTTTTCTATATTATTGTGATTGTTTTATACTAAGACAAATTTTCTTACTTTCTATCATTATTTTTTTATATGATTCAAATAAAATCAGTTTATTTAATTAATCATAAGTATAACCTGAATTATTATTTTTTTAAAAAAAATATTGCTTATAACCCCTAAATATTTTACTCCTTTTTTTTTCTCATTCTAGAGTGTGTTGTATATATATTAATCATGTATTCTCTAACTCTATTCATTGACAAACATCAACTATAATTAAAACGAAAACACTTTTAGAAACTGCACCACGCTTTAATAAAAATTACATGAACATTAAACATAATAATAAAAATCTTTCGGTGCTTGCCTTCAATTCTTGGTGGATGTCCATCATACTTTCCTTCTTTCTTGTTAATTACAGAAAACTCTAAACTAATTACAGTTAATTTTTAAAGTATTTTTATTTAAAATATATAAAAATAATATTTTTATTTTTAATATTATCACATTAAAATAATTTAAAAATAACCAAAAATTAATTTTAAATAAAAAATAAAAAAATTATTAAACATAATTTTAACCACAAAAACAAATGGCCACAATAAAAGGTTCCATTGTCCCATGAATTTTATTTTAATAAGAAAATATCGTCTCGGCGCATCGAAGGGCTAAAGCCATGGATAGTATGCATTGGCAAGTGATCTTCCACGGTGTGCAAGGGCCGGAAAGATGTATGGCCCGACGATGAACCTTAAAAAATAGCACAAAGAAAGGGGCAATTATACTTCGTCGATCAAAGGATGAGGCATAAAGGATGGGTCAATTTTTTAATTTATTTATTTTTATCATCCCACTGATGTTTTGAGCCAATAAGATTTTAAAAAGATTTAATTTAATCTGTTTACTACATTCAAAATAATATATCTATCTAAACATTAACTCAAAAATCCAAATCCAAATTTTTCTTTTTAAAAAGAACAAATTCTATCGTCATGTAAGATTCGGTTTCTTATAAAAAAGTTTATGAGAGGGGGTCGGCTAGTTGAAGTTTTCGAGTACACTTTCCAAAAGCATTGCCATAAAAAATTCCTTTTTTTTTTTTCATTTTTATACAATGAATTTCAATTGCCTCTCTTCATTACCGATTTAAAAATATATATATTTGGAATGCGGTGTAAATTATATTTCTAAAAAATTTAAGTTTTTTTATTAAAAAATATTTTTTTTATATATTTTGAATTGTCTTAATATGCTGATTTTAAAATTAATTTTTTTAAAATAAAAAAATATATTATTTTAATGTATGTTAATACAAAAAGCACTTTAAAAAGTAATTACAACTAAACTTTCAAACAGACTTGTCTAACATGGTTTCTTATGCAATGCCACAATTAGTTTTTTCATTTGTTTGTTATTATCATTAAATTCAATTTGACCTCGTTTGTTAACTCAATGAATTCACACACAATTTAATCAATTTAATTAAAAAAAAATTTAAAAAATTATGATAGCATTTTCACATTACTTTTTTAATATTAAAATAAAAATAATTTAGATTGATTTAAATTTACTTATCTAACCTGTGATCTAGATCATAAACTCGATCTCGTGTGATAACTTTATTTTTGAGATCTATTTTCTACGTAATTATACAATAATAAAAATAAAAATTCATAAAAAAATAACTAAGATTATAAAGGAGAAATAAATATTTTTTTGTCATGATTGTCTTTCTAGATTCGAGCTTCTTTGTTTTGATAATAAAATATTATTTTATTAGTAATGTAGTTAATTAAATAAAAAAACAAAAGCAATTAGAAATAAATTAGGAGAAGCTACAATATATGAACTTAAAAGAAAAAAAATTATTAAAATATAAAATTTTCTCATTCATATATTTATTTTTTATTTTGAAAAAAAACATGACTTTTTATAAGAAACATTATTTTTTAAGCAAAAACTTAATAGGATCGTGAAAGTAAGTTTTAATTAAAAATTAAAAAAAAATGATTGATCATTTTATACAACAATGTAAAAACAAATACAAGAACAATAAATTTAAGAAGATTATAAAATAAATTTATATTAAAAGAAGATATATTATTCTCATTCAATATTAATAAGAAAATCATTTTAAACAAATTGCCTATCTAGCTAATCTTTATTTATCTATAAAATAATCTATAATATCCCTCAATCTTTTTAAGAACAATGACCATTTTTAATTACAAACATATTTTCAAACAAAAGGGAGATGACAGTTAAAATAAAGGCTTGTTAAAATTTTTAATTATTTAAAATATGAAATAATTATGAAAAATATATATCTTCAATCTAAACTTCATTTCATTTTCTCATTAATACATTTCTTTATTGTTTTAACAAAAATACATTTTTTTACTGAAAGCAATATAAATAAAAACTTATAATGATATCAAAAGTAAACTTTGATTAAAGAAATATTAAAATAGTATCTCAATATCTCATGCATGATTAAAGACACAAAAATGAATTAATATGATAATATCATGTCATGAATCTATTAAGAAATAACAAAAACAAAGATTTTATTTCATGAGTGCATCTTTAATTTATTTTTTTTGCTTGTTAGTTTAAAATAATAATAAAAATGTTTAACATTCCCATAAAACATAATATTATTTAATACACATGAAAAAACTTCAATAATAATTTAAATATTATGTTAAGTATTTTATTTATAGCATATTTAAATAAAAATCTAAAAAATATTTAAGAAAAAAAAAGATCATAAAGGATTATGTTCATCTCAAATTCCTTTACAAAATCCCTTAGTCAATTGAAACAACTAGTCTCTACATCATCATCAATTAAAGAGAGGGTAGAAATAACCCTAAAGATTTTTTTTTTGAGTTATCTCTCTTTCGACCTTAAAACCATAAAAGACCACCACTATTCTTCTTTTATTAAAAATAAATACACAAAAATATAAGCCCCATAGCCCGATAACCTTGGTGTGTGCATATATAAAAGTTATAAAACAAACAAGTAAAGAGAGAAAAGACCATTGCGACTTCCTAGTCTTAGATCTTCATCATCGGTGGCCTACACTGCCCCTATTGGATGAAGGAGGACACACTAGCATCCCTTGAAAGCTCATCCATGAGACAAACAAACACTAGTGGTGCATGGAATAACTCGTCAAAGTTAACAACTCTTTTAAGCGTGTTTTAGCAACATGTTTTCACTATTTTTCTTCTTTTCAACATCTTTTTGCTACTATTACATCTCTTTTTGATTATCATTGTCCACTCTAAATGATCCATTTCAAACCTCAAACCTCTCTTGAATAATTTATCATGTATTATTGTTAATATTTTTATATGTTTTATGATAAAGTTTTGATCGGGTAATGTTTATTGAATGAATATTTATGTTAAAATGATTTTAATTTTTAAGATATGTATTGCTATTAGGGTAGGATAGTGAAATTCAAGACTTGATTTTCCTTTAAGGTGAAATAATGTATTTTGAGTTTTGAATTGCTTTTAGGTTGAAAGAATATATCTCAAGAATTTATTCATCTTCAATGCAGAACATTAAGATCTTAAAGATTAATTGCATACAATAAGGTTATTAAGAATGTTGTGAAGATCAGTAATAAATTTCATTAGAATAAGAACATAGTCATATAAATGAAATACAACAATTTCTAAAATAACAATTGTTTTTTTATGCTAAAAAAAAACTAAGGGTAACAAATAGAAACAAGAATTGTATGTTGGGAATGATTATAAAAAACAAATTTGATTATAGATATAAAGAATAGAAGTAAAGAAGATTGAAATGTCTTAAAGGTATTGTAATAGTACATGCATACTTATATATTGTAATTTAATTGTATTTTAGAGGTACTTCACATGAACCTTTTTAGTAGTCATCATGTCTTCATTTTCTTATATAAATAATTTAGGAAATGAAGAGTTTTAGCATGTAAACTTTTGAAATGTTATAATTAATTAATTAATGTAATCTTTTAAGTAAATTGATTCTTAAAATACTTTTTTTTATTTTCCTTTATTATTGGTTATGTAATGATAAATTGATTCTTAAAATATTTTTTTATTTTTCTTTATTATTGGTTATGTAATGCTAATATATTATATGAATCGTGTGGTGCATATATTATGAAAAAATTGTGATTTAAGAAAATGTTTTGATGGAACGTGAGCCTTAGGTCACTTTAAAAGGTTTAAAAGCTATATATATATTATCTAGTATTTAAATATAAAAAGTAATCTTTTTTATTTTAAATAGATAGGCTTTATAATAATATATTATCATTTTATTAGCTATCTTTTACTTTAAAATTATCTTTCTGAAAATGAAAAAAGAAGAGATAAATAACATTTCCAATTTAATTACCTTTCTTTATTGTTTCTCTCTCTTTTTTCTATCCATGGAGTCCTAACCAAAAATTATAATAATACAAAGTAATGTAGAAAGGTCAAAGCAAAGTTACCAATTATTCATTGTTCACTAAAATAAGATAATTAGTGACTCAAATTTAATTTTTTTTTTTTTATGTTTGTTAGGAATTTGATGAGGTTTTTTTATATATATAATTTTGCTATTTTTTTTCCAGTTCTACTAGTTTTACTATTTTTTAATTTCTTGTTATAGTGAATGTCTTTTTCTTTTTTTTCTAATTGATTGGATATATTTTATGGGTTTGTTTGGATTGTGCTTGGATTTTTTTATGTTTTATTTTTAGCAGAGCCACTAAAATTATCAATTTTTTCTCATATGTACCTTACTGTAACCATATTCAATATACAATTAGACACGATTTTTTTAGCCAAATTAAATTCTTTAAAGAACACATACCCAACTTTAATTCAGTGTAAGTTTTCTTTTTTAGGAACCAATAATTTTATTTTTTTATATTACATTTACTTTTATATATTAGTTTTTTTTAATACGTTAATTTTTCTTTTATATGTCAATATGGTTTACATGTAAAAATTTATTTTTGGTTTTGATTATTGCTTTAACATCGTTATTTGTATTCAGTGTTTTGATTTTTGGTTGAATCATGAACAAAATAAAAAAAATTGATTCCTTTTCTGAGAAAAAAAAGGAAAAATATTGATAACTCACAATCTAGTGAACTCTAATGTGTGATGTTGAAGTTAAGTTTGAACAACCCCAATGTGCTTCAGTTTATAAAGAACTTACATTGATTAATGAGTAGCCTTTTACTAGAATCAGCATTGCTTATTTAATTAGAGATCCAATCAATTGTTCTTAAATTTAGGAATATCGGTTAATCAACAAGATAAAATTAGAAGGGCATACATTAATTTGAGGTCATATCAATATTTGATATCTGAATATCCGCTGACTAGTGAAAAATATCCTTGTTGATTTTAGTCTCATTGGTTCAAAAGTTGTTTATAGCTTGAATATTTAGAGAAAAATACTGCATTTTGTTTCATTTGCTATCTATTTTCAAGTAAGTTATCTAGAAAGCCTAGATCAGACACATTTACTATTAAATGATTCGATTATCAGAAGAAAGTTAATGAAGGGGAACAATGTGCTTTTTTGATTCATATGGGAAAATATTTGAATTCAGCTAATAAATTTACTATTAGGTGCTTGAAAAATTTAAAAAATCAGTCATATCATATTAAGAAGATAATTAAGAGGCAAACTACTCAAAAAATTCTAAATAATCGACTACATATTAAAGCTTCAATATATATTGTTTATTGACTCATATTTCAAGCATGTACTTTTAGAGGGAATGATGAACATCCAAAATAAAAAAACCGAGATAATTTTCTTGAAATGTTAAAACTTTTAACATCATACAATAAACAAGTAGGTGCTTTTATTTTGGATAATGCTCCATAAAATGCTAAGTATATCTCGTATCAAATTCAAAAAGAAATTTTGCATGTCTTTGTTAAAAATATTCAGTTTTTAATTCATTATAAAATTAGTGATGCAAAATTTTATTTAATTGTTGATAAAGCTCGAGATAAATCCAGAAGAGAGGAAATGACGCTTATTATTAGGTTTGTTGATAAAAATGGATTTACATGAGAATGATTTTTGGATATAGTTTATGTCAAAGATATAACTTTTTTAACTCTTAAGAAATAGATTCTCTTTGTTTTATCTCATCACAATTTTGATGTCCAATGGTATGATAGTGCTAGTAATATACGTGGAGAGTGGAATGGATTGCAATCTTTATTAATTAATGATTGCCCTTATGTATATTATGTACATTGTTTAGCTCATCAATTACAATTGGCTCTTATTGCTACAGCTAGAGAAATATCTGATGTTTACACTTTCTTTCAGAACTTGATTTTTATTATTAATATTGTTAGTGCCTTTTGCAAGCGTAATGATGAATTACGAGCTTTTCAAGTAGCTACAATTGAACATTTAGTTGATATTGATGAGATTGAACTGAGTAAATGAGTTAATCAAGTAGGTTGTTTGTAATGACCTAAAGATAGCAAATGGAGTTTGCATTTCAAATCAATTTGCAGTTTGATAAAAAAATATGGGGCAACTTGCTCGGTTTTTGAAAACATCGCTTTAGATGAATCTACTTTATTCTCAACATGGTGATACGGCCTTTTCATTTAAGTTGCTAATGTCATTTGATTTTGCATTCATCTTGTATATAATAAAAAATGTTACGAGAATTACTGATGTACCTTGCCAAGCTTTGCAACATAAATCTTAAGACATTTTAAATGCTATGTATTTGTTAATTACCACAAATACTTGAATTCAGAAGTTAAGAGATGTTGGTTGAGAAACTCTTTCAGAAAAAGTGACATCATTTTATAAATATCATGACATTGAAGTTCCTGATATGGATGCTTGTTTTTCTAGTGTGGGATGATCTCGTTGTTAAACAAAATCAATAATAGTTGAGCATTCTATCAAGTTGATATATTTATAGTTATCATTGATCAACAACTGCAAGAGCTAAATAATAGATTTAATGAGCAGACGATTGAGCTTGTTAAGTTAGGATCCTAAAAATAACTATAAATTATTTAGTATTGAAGACACATGCTTAATTGTTGACAAGTTCTATCCTGAAGACTTTTCTAACTAAAAAAAAACTCATTTGAGATTTTAGTTGCAACATTATAAATTTGATGGACCCAATCATCCAAAGTTAAAGAATATGTCATTGATTGCTGATTTATGTCAAGGATTGGTTGAAACATAAAAATCAACAATTTATCCCTTCATTGATAGGTTGATTCAACTTATTTTGACTTTGTTTGTATCGACAACAACTATTAAATGAGATTTTTTTATTAATGAAGATTGTTGAAGCAAGATTTCACAATCGGATGTAAGATGATTTTCTTACAAATGATTTGATTTTCTATATAGAAAAAGAAATTGATGAAAGATTCACAATTAATATGATAATCGATGATTTCTACTCTATGAAAGAACACGAGCACAATTAAAATAAATATGTAAGAATTATTTTTTACTTTATTTCAAAGTTTTATCAAATATAAATAACGCATCGCTTTAGCTAATATTTCTTATATATTTTGTATATTTATATTTAATAGGTATAAAACCAATAAAATTAAAATGATGAATATATTATGAAAATAAAATTAACTTTCTAACTTTGACTTAATTTAATATGTTTTTAAATCTCTTACCTTGTATAAATATCATCATAGATTTGTAATAAGTTTTTTGAATAAAACTAAACCACATAATTTTATTTTATTTTATTTTTATCATTCATATTCATGTATAGTAAATTAAAAAAAATTACATCTTATTATATTAATTTTTACCTCCCTATTAGATAATTCCAGCTCTGTCCCTCGATGTAAGTCCAATTATTTCAAACACAATAAAAAACCACATGCCCTTCAACACAAGTACTCACGCTCTAGTGTTCCCTGTCATAAATCATTTTGTGTAGTGACAAGAAATAATTTTTTGAGTACAACATTCCAACGTAAAAGAGTGTTTGACCTTACCGCCAAAATGTTATTCGTCAAAAATCTTACTCACACTCTAACCTTCCCCGTCATACGTAGAATATAATATTTAAGTGCATTATGTTAATGACTGTTTGATATCGTAGTTAAAATGTTATTTATTAAAATATTTATATTTTATTTAAAATTAATTTTTTAGATTATTTTGATATATTAATGTCAAAAATAAATTTAAAAAATAAAAAATATTATTTAATATATTTTTAAATAAAAAATATTTTAGAAAAACCTTAGATAATATATCCGTAAACTACTTGAAAAAAAAATTTGATTGACATGTAAATTAATTTAAATAATGGTTTCTGGGTAAAATAAATAAAAATATAAAAATATAAAATAAAAGTAAAAAGGGTGGGTGACGTCCATTTGCTTCATTAACCAGAGATATTGGGTTCGTTCTCCGATATATACGCAATTCTCTGCCTTCAGCCTTCTCTGCCCCCATCCCTCACAAACTGTGTAGCTATAAAGCGAACTTGACAGTGGACAGTAGTTAGTTAGCAAAAGCAAAAGCAAACCCTAAACAATGGCAGAGCCCAAAACGAAATACGATCGCCAACTCAGGTACTACTTTTTACTGATCATCGCTTCAAACTTTCCCTAATGTGTTATAATTTATTATATCTGTTTGGGATGTGGAGAAGAATAAATATGAGAAATTTATAATTTATAATTGTAAGCTAAAGGTGCAATAAATTTGAAGTTGTAAATGTGGAAGTTATATTTATGTGGTGCTTTTCTGTTTTTTTTAAAAAAACTTGTTTAGGATATGGGGTGAGCAAGGACAGGCTGCCTTAGAAAAAGCTACCATTTGTTTGCTTAATTGCGGTCCTACCGGTTCCGAGACGTTGAAAAATCTTGTACTTGGTGGAGTTGGATCCATCACTGTGATTGATGGGTCTAAAGTTGAACTGGGTGACCTTGGAAATAATTTCATGGGTGGGTTTGTTTGTTTCCTTTTTTTTTTCGTTCTTATCTTGCTTTGTTTATTTATTTATTTGTTTGTGTATCTATGATTTTTGCTGGTAGTGGATGAATCATGTTTTGGGCAATCTAAGGCGAAATGTGTGTGCACGTTTCTTCAAGAGTTAAATGATGCTGTTAAAGCCAAGTTTATAGAAGAGTATCCCGAGGCATTAATTGGCTCAAATCCCTCCTTCTTTTCGCAGTTTACACTGGTTGTAGCCACTCAGGTAGTCTTGATAGTAGGGTGCTTGATGGAATGCCGTGCTCTAGGATATTGTTTCTGCTATGTTTGATTTTGATTTTGCTTCTGCTTTTGTCTTGTTGATCATACTTGCTCAATGCATTGGTTTGGATCACTGATATGCTGTAGATGGTTGTGTGCGGTTTTGTTAAGGGTATATTGGTACCCTAATCATGGAATTTTTGCCCCATTTTCTTATTTTTTTTTTATTGTTGTACAGTCTTTCCTCATTGTCTAAGCATCATAAAATAATTCCATCTATTTCATGACTGGATGTTCTGATTTGCTGTTTCTCAAAACATGGTTTTCAATTATCTTCATTCTCTCTGTTCAATATCTTTGATGGATGATTCCTGATACACATGCAGCTGGCAGAAGACTTGATGATAAAGCTCGATAAAATCTGCAATGTTCTGTTGATTTTTGCACGCTCATATGGCCTTACTGGGTTTGTCAGAATTAGTGTCAAGGTAAGTTTGGTTTGTCAGAATTAGTGTGAAGGTAATTTTTTGTTACTTCATCATGATTGGAATTGCTGTGACTATCTTGGCCTTCCAGAAACTGTAATTGAACTGCATTGAAACACTGAATGGATAACCTACCAGGTTCCTTTGTGGCTACATCATTGTTTAATTTTCTCAGATTCAATGTTATGGACATTTTTCATTTCTTTCATAATTTGATGTCATAAAATTCTGGGACCTCTCACTAGAAAGTTATGTGGGGGGAGTGAAATGTAATTGGCGAGCCAAATTTTGAAGATTACAAATACTGAAACGAGCATTAGCGGAAACAATTTTTATCATACCAACTGTCAAGTCTGGAAATTGTTTTCTACACATCTAAGGGTTCTAAATTGAATTTTTCTACAAGAACATATAAACTGAAACGGACATTGGTGGATTTTTAACATACCAACTATCAAGTCTGGAAATTGTTTTCTATGCATCCAAGGATTCCTAAATTGAATTTTTCTTGTTGGAGACAGGAACATGCAGTGATTGAGTCAAAGCCAGATCATTTCTTGGATGACCTTCGGTTAAATAACCCGTGGCCTGAGCTCAAAAGGTACGTGGCTTTTTCTTTGCATCTATTTTTAGTTGATATTTTGCAGTGCATATGCATATCTAATAACAGTAGACTGTTGCTTAATGGCATTAGTAAATCGAAGAAATTTATTACTCTCTCAGTCCCATTTTATTTGTCTACCATTGGATTTCTAACTATTTATTGAAACATCATCTATTACTTTCTCTGCTGTGCATTTTCTAAAAAATATCTCTGCCTTGGAAAATGTTGAATGCCAAATATTTTGAAATGGAGTTATAATTAATCAAATAATTGAGGGATAAGATAGAAAACACATTTTTTTCTTGTACTTTATGTAGAAACTGGAAAAATATTATGGAACATCTCAAAGGAAACATGGAAAAGTGAAGTGGGCAGGAGGAAGCATCACTCTTCTCAGCCTCATTTTATGTTGCACTCAGAGGACATGCTTCCTTTTGTAGATACATTTTCCTTATCTTCTTGGTTGGATTGGAGCTTAAAGCATACATGCTGTATTCTACTTCGAAGTTTCTTATATGGTATTTGCACACGGTAGGTTTGCAGAAACCATTGATTTAAATGTGACAGATCCTGTTGCCCATAAGCACACACCTTATGTTGTCATTCTAGTCAAGGTTGCTGAGGATTGGACCAAAGCTCATGGTGGTTCCCTCCCATCAACCAGGGATGAGAAGAAAGAATTCAAGGTTTGTAATTAGTTCACAATTTACCTGTTAGGTTCTTGTCCTATTTCTTTATGTTAATGCCATGTGCTTTGGGATTTCGAATCTCTTAGGAGATTCTAAAAGCAGGAATGGTTGCAATGGATGAAGACAACTATAAAGAAGCTATTGAGGCCTCCTTTAAAGTATTTGCGCCTCGAGGAATTAGTGAGTATAAAGTATTCAGAAGAACAGGTTTAAAATTTTTGGAGGATGATGTTTCAGAAGAACTTGTTGGTTGAGATTGATAGCAGAAGTGTTTTTGTTATGCTCACACATGCATTCTTCATATTAGGTAAATTATAAATGTCCAATAGAAGATTTTTATGTTTAGCTATAAAGGAAAAAACAGAGGTTGCATGGACACTTGTTTTGCATGGAGTAACGGAAATGGGTTAGATATTGCTGTTAAACTCTTCTGTCCTGCCCTGTAGGAATGGATTTGGTTTGCTTTATATACATGAGTTCACAAGAAACAATCTGTGGCATGCCTTGCCCCTTATCCACATAATTGATTCTGTCTTCTTACTCATTTTTTTACCCTGGCTAATTTTATATTCATCTAACACAGTAAATATATTATTAGCTTTTAAGATCCAATTGCATAGGGATTTTTTTAATATTGAAATCAATATGATGTTAGTGGTGGACATTAAGAATGTAACTGTAAAAAAATGAAAGGGAAAAAAAAAAGAACGATATTGTCTAGTTCCATGTGAATGGTGGCTTTGATCTCTCTAATGTTGCCTTTTTGTTTTTGATATCATAGATTCTGATCTGTTGCGGATAATCCATGATAGCTGCAGTGAAGTTGAGTCTAATTCATCTGACTTTTGGGTGATGGTTGCTGGCTTGAAGGTTAGGCATTACAATCTGACTTGGATCTTTGATTCTGTGGCTCGCTGCTGTTTTCCAATGACTGTGCTTGGAGTGAAATTCACTTGTATTAAAGTCTGTAGAAATGATGCTTTTAGGATTATTTCATGACTGGATTGACAAGCTTGCTGTGGGGCTCTAGGCAAAATGAAATTGGCCAGCTGAGTGTCATGGTGGATAATGTTACTGTTGGAAACACTTGGATCACTGATCATTTTTTCTAATCTATTAGTTTGGACAAAATTCTGGAGTAATCTCTGGATGTCTTGAAGTTATGCCCCCTCTTTAGAGGTGTTTTTCAATCATTTGATTGGGCACTATGCATGGATGTGTGCTCATGAATTTTTGCTGTTCGGAAAGAAAGTAATAGGACTATTAGAGGTTTGGGTTTCATGGTAGATGCTTTTGATGGGCTTGCAATAGAATCTTTCTTTTTAGGCTCTGTGCACAAGTACTGAAGGGTTGGACAATTTCTTTCAAGCTGCAATGTGCATCTTACATTCATCTCCCTGTCTCTCCTCTCTTGGTTGTTTCAGTGTCCATTAGAGCCTGCAAGGCACAATCTCCTTCTTACAACTATACTTAACATTTAGGATCTAGTTTGATGAAAAAATTTATTTCTATTTCTTATGATCACCCTCCGTTCTTGAGATTTTGATTTCTTGAATTTATCCTTGACATTCTTAGGAGTTCATTGCGAATGAAGGTGGTGAGGAGGCACCTCTTGAGGGTTCAATACCAGATATGACTTCTTCAACTGAGTTAGTGACTAAACCTTTTTGGGGTCAATCTTTCTTTCATAGTAGTTTAAATTAAAACAACAAAAGGAAGTTATAAGATGAATATCAACTCCTTTGCAGGCTTTATGTAAATTTGCAGAAGATCTACCAAGCAAAAGCTGAGGCCGACTTCCTTGCTATTCAGCAAAGAGTTAAGAGTATTCTGAAGAGAATGGGTAGAGATCCAGATAGCATCTCAAAGGAAATGATTAAAAGCTTTTGCAAAAATGCAAGAAAACTAAAGGTAAGTTCATATTTTATGTTTTTGCCTGTCATTGATTACGTGTGTTTCCTCTTGATACAACACTTTATTTTTCAGATATTTCTTTGTCAAAGTGCCTTTATCCTTGTTATGATTCATGCTTATTGAGCTAGATAAAAGCTTAATATTTGTGTTTCTCATCAGAATTAATCTTGTTTACTGTTAACTACCATTTACATTCAAGTACTTTCTGGGACTTGTTGAACAGATAGCACACGGACTCTCTCCGAGGCATTATTGTTGAGTTATAGAACTTTTGGATGAGAGCTCTGGAAAAACATATATCTCTCC
Organism: Populus euphratica; assembly: GCF_000495115.2. Lineage (NCBI taxonomy): Eukaryota > Viridiplantae > Streptophyta > Magnoliopsida > Malpighiales > Salicaceae > Populus > Populus euphratica. The sequence goes on along the minus strand of NW_011500015.1, from coordinate 538,247 downwards.
GTGTTCCAAAAATGTTCTCAACTAGACATGCAACTACATCATCATAATGTGCATAATGGAGGATTGCAATTTTTCCTCTTTGAGATGGATTATATTGTTCTTAGATAAGGAATGTTAGTGAGCGTTTTCAAACTCTTCTTTATAGATTTGCCGGTATCGACCTATTGAAGATGAGTTCAACAAGCCTGCAGTAACAGAGTTACAGAAGTATTTAACTGATGAGGAATACAGGTGAGGATCTCTGTATGGTTTCCCGCTCAGATATCATTGTCCTGCAACAATCTTGTCCCCTTTCTACAAGAAGGTTTTTGAGACATGATATTCTCTTATCAGTTTCTACCATGTACACCTAAATAATATGTAGTGAAGCACACACATGAGATTTCAAATATATAAACAATGTCCTAATAACTTTATCAAAACCATCTTTGGCATAGTTCAAGGCAAATATTGTGCTGTTTGCCCTTTGTAAGATATACTGTCCAATACAGTGTGAATTTTTATAGGAAAATGCATCGATGCATCAAAATTCATGTATCTTTGCAAAACACAGGAACTGAGCAAAATCTACATGCATTATTCATCCCAAATTCAATAATGGTGGGAATCCCATATTTTGGGAAACCTGATTTAACAACTATCTTGGAGAATTTCAATATGCATCGCAACTGCTCTCTCTTTAATATATATAAATTTTTTTTTTTCTGTCTGGGATTTACATTATAAGACAAATGAACTGTATATTAGCCGAATTGAGAGGAATTTGTTTTGCTCATAACCACTGATTTTCTTTTTAATTTGAGTTGCAGTGTTGCCATGGGGTTTTATATCCTGCTTCGAGCTGTTGACCGCTTTGCTGCTAATTATAACAGTTTTCCTGGGCAATTTGAAGGGTAAATACCTGAGATACCTACCAGCTACTCTTTTTCCAATAAGCTATTGCATTCTACTACCAAACTGAATTCTGCTCTATCATTGATGTCTTGTAGGGAAATGGATGAGGATATATCTCGACTGAAAACTACTGTTGTTGGTCTACTTAGTGACCTCGGTTGCAATGGTGCGACTGTAACCGAGGACCTTGTCAATGAAATGTGCCGGTTTGGTGCTTCTGAACTTCATGCGGTTGCTGCCTTTATTGGGGGAATTGCATCGCAAGAAGTGATCAAGGTCTATATATATATCTATCCCTAGTACACTGCATGGCATTTAAGTTTTTCTTGATAAAAAAGTAGGCTGCCTTATTTTTTAAAACTAGGCCATTTGAAGTTAATCTTAATGCAATCACCTACATGAGATCACAAATTTCCTGTTCTTTACAGCTCATAACGAAACAATTTGTTCCCATGGTGGGGACTTTCATATTCAACGGCATCGATCAAAGGTCTCAATTATTGGCACTGTAGAATGCCTTACTGGAACAGGTAAGCTCTTGCCTTCCATTTAGCGCAACTACCTGACAATCAAAATTTCTGTTAAGACATGTACCCACCCTTTTTGTTTCTAATGGCAGATCACCACTTCATCATTTAAAGGAGGCATTCTTTACATTGTCGAGAGTTACTGGGGAAGGCAGAGTTCTGGTGATGTTCAAGTTTTGATGCAGAACTTGGCTTAGAAAGAAATTGAAATTGGTACAAAGAAAATGGAAAGGTCACAGGACAAATTCTCGTGTTTCTTTAGCCAATGACAGCGACAATGGTAACGGGACAGGATTGACGAGTGGCCTTCATTTAAAACCGGTGAATTCAATCTCTGTTCATTACCCTTTCACATTTTTTTTGCTTTCTTCTGCAAGAGATTCCTGGATGCACGCTTCCACTGATCAGGCTTGTTTTCTCCAGCACTGCTTAAATAGCAAAGTTGTACCAAAATCCACTTTTTAAAGACTTGCTGTAGTTATTGGGAAGCTTTAATCTGAAATATTCTTGTGACTCTTTTTTTCTTTTTCTTTTTTGAAGAAAGAATAACTTTCATTTGTCAGAATGAAGTATAGTTCTCTCTAAACCTAGGAAACTAACTAAAACAGAAAAATCTAAAACTAGTAATAATTTTACAGATTGCTGGATTTTTCATTTCTTCGACTATCTTAATTTCGATTTCTCAACCGCATTACTGGGATTTCTTCACCCGTGAACATCCAGGATCTAGTAGTGGTCTAGCAGAGAATATAACATGCATTTTCCTTAGTTAATTGATAAAAAAAAAAAGTCCTTATTTTCTAACTTAGAAAGAAGAGGAATGTCTATTAAAGCTATCGCCCCATCCTATCTTGCCACTTCTAACATAAGAACTTGATGGCTGGCATTTGTTGTTTTGGAGGACTAATTATTTGTACGGTTCAATCCTTCCATTTTACATTAAAATCTACATTGATAGAAATTAATGTCGTGTTTAGTAATGCCGTATAAACATGTTTTTTAAAATTTAAAATTTATTTTTTAAAATGTTTTTATATATTAATATTAAAAATAATTTTTTTAAAATAAAAAATATTTTAAATCACCATGTCACAATTAAAGACAAACCACTGCCTTGTAGTTTGAGCTCGGCTATTAAACATCCTGCAATATACAGTAGAAATCATGCATCTGTTTGACCATTTAGTACTAGCATTTCTGCTGATGGAAGGCGCTGCCTCCAATCTTTACGCTGCATTTCATTGGCCTGCACTTTGTTCGGTGTTGGATTAATTTTTTTAACATTAAAAAAAAAACCAATGTGAAGGTGTTGCTAATATGTTTTAAAAAATAAAGAAAATCATAACTCGGTTATAGATATTACTAAATTTAATAAGATGATTTTATTTAATTCAATAATTAAAACAAGTGATGTTGATAAATGTACCCAGAGCATGGTGACCCGTAAAAAACTAAAAACATCTACCGAAAAAGAAAAAATTACTTATCAACTAATATTAAATTAAAAATTATATATAAAAATGATATAAAAAAGAACTTGAATTAACTTAAATTGATGGATAAACTTGCAACATGTGTCTTGAAGTTAGGATAATTTCATAAAAAACAAATAGAAAAAAATAACATACTCAATTTTCAAAAATCCAAGCATAAAAGGGTACAAACAAAAAAAATTAGTAAAAAAAAAAAGAACTTCAAAAAAGTTAAACATAGACAAATCAGGATAAGGCCTCTAGACTTTATGAGCTCGATCATATGAATGAAATAACGTAATAAAAAATAATAAAAATCATGAAGGTTAATTCTCAAACAAACTAAATGTTGAAAGATCAAATATAAAAAAAATATTCAATCTCAAATAAATAATCTAAAAAAAATTCAAAATAACTTGGGTAAACTCGTCAAGCACTTAATCATGATAACCTCATAGAAAAAAATAAAAAAATAAAAATCAAGAAACTCAATCTTAAAAATTCAAATATGATAATTGGGGTAAACAGGCAAGGTACCTTCAAATAAAAACAATTGTTTTACTAAAAAAATTACCTTCTAATTGTTTTAATTTGAGTTATTTTAATTTAAAAAATAATATAAAAAATTAAAGTCAACTCGAGAAAATTTTTAAAACTTACGACTCAAGTCATGATATAGAAATTAACTCTAAAGAAAGTAAACCCAAAAATATTATGAAGTTAAATCCCTAATCAACATAATACTAGGATGAAATTAAAAAAAATTAATTAAAAAAATAAAAACCAAACTTGATATATAAATAAATCAAAACCAAACTTTAAGGGATTACATTGAAAAAAATAATAAAAAATATATAACAATTAAAGAAAGTAAAAATCAAATAATATATAAAAACTAAATTAAATCTAATATTAAAAAATAAAAATAAAATAAATAATAATTCACTACGAACAACAAATAATAAGATATCTCAAAAATTTTGCAGGCAAAGACAATTATTAAAGGGAGGAGAAAAAAAAGATGAAAGAGATTAAAAAACCGTCTGCTAGAGTCCAATTGTTGTGTTCATTCTTACACGTGTCAAACTACTTGGAAGATCTTGGTGTGACACTTCCAAATCTGACATGAAAGTTGTCATTGGTTGTTTGGTAATGCCTCTCGCACCACCTGAAGATGGTGGAAGCACCCCTATCTACCGGCTCTCAAGAGACACACGTTATGTTATTTGCTCTATTTGTTTGTCCTAATCTTCATATTTATTTAGTTTTAATTTTGATTTTTTAAAACTTGATTGTTTTAATTCAGTGTAATTTTTTTTATAAAATTATATATCAATCAAACACCAAAGTTTTTCATTGAAATTGCAAAAACCTAATACCTAGTCAATTAAAATAATTTGCCAAGCTAAATCTCAAATAAAATTAATGTAAAAAAATTAAATTAAAAAAAAAAACTAAAATCAAGTGAAAGAAAACTTTCCTTGATCATACAAAGCTGTTAAGCTTCAAATTTGATCATGAAAGCTTTGATTCATCTTAATATCAATAAAATCAAATATTATTTTTGGCAACATCATCCGAGCAGGAAAGAAAACTTTCCTTGATCATACAAAGCCGTTAAGCTTCAAATTTGATCATTAAAGCTTTAATTCATCTTAATATTAATAAAATCAAACATTATTTTTTGCATCATCATCCAGAACATTATTCCAACCTAAATTAAAAAATAAATAAATTAAAAAACCAAAGTAGAAAATAAAACAAGAGGTTTCCCAGAAGAATCCACAATGAAACCCTCACAGGCTATAGTAAACACTCTGGCAAATTAGATTTGGAACTGGTGATCATGTGTTCTCCATGCTATGCACAAGTAAGTACTCAAATGGAGAAAAGGTCACTCAATTCTCTTTGCAGCCAGATAACATCATTATCGGCGTTGTGTAATACCTAGGTCACCCACAGACTGCTTTTTCATGAGCATGCAATGTCACAAACCACTTGATAATTAGATAGTTACAGTGAGTTACACCTTACAAATTAATAGTAGGATGAACATAAACTGCAGGAGCAAGAACACCCATTGCATCATGTAATGCAATGGTATCCACCAAATAATCTCGGTTGCCTTCGAGCTCGATTAATCCAGGATTCTCTATCAAAGCTTTAATACATGGAAGCGGCAAATTGGATGAATGGAACTTCTAGCGCTTGAATCGTCAACCAAGACGCGTTTAAAAGAAGCAGCTGTGGTTTCTCGCGGGATTGTAGACAGCATGATGAAGAGAGGTTATTAGAAGAATAAGAGAAGAGACTGCTTTGCTAGAGAAGCGATCGTCACTGCTGTGATTTGTATTTTCTGCACTTTCACTTTATCATGGAGTTTCGGATGGAAAAGAATTTATGAAAAAAAAAAAAAAAACCTAACAAAATGAGGATGCTCAATGCTACTAAAAAGTTTATTTAGTTATTTTTGAGATTATAGGGACTAATTAATTAGTTCTAAACTAAAAGGACAATCAAAGTTAACTCCTTTATAAGCCTGTAACCGCTTTTCAGTTTTCGAAATTCAGTTATTTGGATCATATTTGATTCCATTCCAGGAAAACAAAAGGGGAGGGAAGAGATTTAAAAAATGAAGGGACTTGAGAATATTTCGCAAGTGGAAGGGATTGATGATGAAGATGATCTTGGGATGGAACCCATTGCTCTTTCAAGTCCACCACCAGCACAACAGTTTGGACATGCATCAAACAGGGACAATGACACAGAGAAGAAAACTCAAGGTTTTCACAACAAAATGGCTATGAAGTTGGCTAGGTTTATGGACACGATAAGACAGAATCTTGTGGCAGTCCAGAGGTTTGTTGAGGATCTGTGGCTACGACAATATGGCTGTGCAGGCGATCCAGACATAACAAGGGCTTACCAGGTTTGGCCAGGGAATAATGTACGTTCCAATAGTACTTGTTCTCACTTTCGAATTCAACAATCTATAACAATTAGCAATCACCTTGTATAATCTGTCTGCAGTACTCTGTACTGCCAAAATTGATTGCTGCTTAATTTTATGTGCATGCAGGTGTTTTTTTTCCATGGACGACTCATATGTGGCCCAGATCCTAGGGGATTGCTGTTGACAACTGTTTCAATAATACTCTCAAGTTGGGTTTTTGCCATGTATAGTGAGGATGATTTGCCGCACGACTCTGGTCTTATCACAGCCTTTTCCTTGATTTTAACACTAACTGTCAGTCCCTCTCATTCTATAAAATTAGCAGTAATTAATATTTACTCGGCAAGGATCAAATTTATTTTATTTTATTGGGAATACAGGTTCTGGTCAACCTGTTTCTGGTAAGTACAACTGATCCAGGAATTATTCCTAGAAATGATGGATCATCTATCGAGGAAACTGCTGGCACGAGCGATGGAACCAGGAGAAAGAGGGTAACTGTTAATGGGGTAGAACTCAAACTAAAATATTGTCGCATTTGTAAGTTTTTTAGGCCTCCCCGGAGTTGCCATTGCGCCATCTGTGATAATTGTGTCGAGAAATTTGATCACCACTGCCCGTGGATCGGCCAATGCATTGCACTGGTATTAACACTAACAAACCTTCAATACCTGCAGTGCTGCTTGCATGAATTCTGAAAAGTGATCTTTGTTTGTGCAGAGAAACTATCGATTTTACCTAACATTTATCATATCAGCCTTGATTTTCTTTGTGTACGTATTTGCTTTCTCGTGCTGGAGAATCCACCAAAGAATGCTCAGAACTGGCACTGGATTGCTTGGAATGCTGAAGAACTGTCCTGAAACTCTGGCACTAATATCATTTAGTTCTGCTACTGTCTTGTTCTTAGGCGGCCTTACTATATTTCATGTATTTCTGCTTGCAAGAAATCAGGTTGGCCCAACATATCCATTTTTTTTCCTAAGTTTTTCGAATGAAGATCTCTGGTACAGTGTTCAAACCAGATACAATAGGAGATGATGTCCTATATATTCAAAATCTGCATCCATAAATTTATCTGCATTGCTTGTATGTATTAGCTTTAATGGTTATTTTTCTGTGTATTTTGTGGCAGACAGGCTATGAGAATTTCCGTCAACGCTACATGGGGTCACAAAATCCATTTGACAAAGGGATTCTGAGTAATATCATGGAGGTTTTGTTCGAACCATTGCCGCCTTCTAGAGTTGATTTTCGAGCTGAAGTAATGATGCCAAGAAGGTAATCAATATGTCCGAGCAGGAAATTTAAGAGAAGGATTCCATCTAATTTCTTTAGGAAGAGCATGATTTGCCTTGTCCTTATTTGTTTTATTCACAGTCTAAAAATAACTTAGTTATGCCATTATTGTTGATTTTTGCTCATCGAAGAAATGGTCTCAATTCCAATCTCCATTAATCTGGGGAGCACGAAAAGCAGAGTGCTTGGGGGTCGTCGTGTCACAATAATGAGCGTCCACACCACACCACACCACAGAGCTGGTGTCTTGGTTCACGGAATGGCAGAGACCACATGTTACATGTGGTCATGGCCAGAGTGTGGGATGCTAACTGCTACGGGCCGCTTGAGATGGGCACCAATGTTGGCATTTATGAAAGCCCAGTAAGATAGACCATGAGACATATTAACATTGACGCTACAGCTAGATAATGGATATCTGGAAAAAGAAAAAAGAAAATAGAATTACTATCATTTAGATCCACTGAGATATCTGGCATCATCGATGTACTTGTAGTTCGATGATATTCTATCAGAAAAGGTGGTGAAATCTCGGGTTCAAATTCCACCTTCATAAAGATCTATTATAAAAAGAAAAATTAAATATATTGAATGATTTTGATGGGCGAAACTTTTGATGTTTTGAAAGAGTGTAAAACTTAATATATTTAGCGGCAGCCATATATTAAACTTTTGATCTATTATAAATCTTGCAACTTATTAACTTTAATATACTTATACTTAGACTTGATAATGTATTGAGCTCAAGTTAATATAAATTTTATAAATTATCAGACTTATTATAATAAGATTCAGTTATATACTAAACTTAATACAATATAAATTTAATAAATTATTAAATCTATTTTTTTTATATTTAGCTCAATATTACACTTAATTAATCCAAGTTTAATCTTATATTTAGTAACATGAACGGTTTATATATAATTATTATCCTATATATATAAAAGGTTTTTTAAAGACTTTCTATATTTTCATTTCATATATATTTTTTAAAATATTAGAACTCTACCATCAATTATCTACTTTTTGGGTTATGAAAAAAAATAAATTTGATTAGTCATTACCAAACACCAAATAACTTTATTTCTTACCATATTAAATTTTGGGATATTGTTATCAGATTTTTTTAATTGCTTGAAGTTCATAAGTGATTATATAAACTCATAACACAATCACATTAAATTTATAATAATATTAAAAATAATAAAATCCTTTGTGCGTATGTGTTTAATTTGTCAAAGGTTCTAGCTCCTAATTAATTGTTAATTACTAAAATGAATTCCTAATACAACCACCAAATCTGATTGAATCTATAAACAAACAATAGAAAGAACTTATTTTCTTTGCGGTGTGTGTGATTTGTCAAAGGCTATGGACTTGTAGTTCCTAACACAGAAACCTGACATCTAATAAAACAAGTACACATGGCATAAGAATTAGCCGACACAAGCTCAAAATCGAAACTCAAGTAGGTAACCAAGAGGCTGAATTACTTTATATGAAGGGAATAATGTTAGGGAAAAGGAAACAAAGGACACTTTTAACTGATTAGTGTTTGTCTCTCTATGAAATCATTGCTTCTAATTATATGTCCATCTAGATAAGGAGTAGCCTCGTCCAATCTGAGTTTCTCGGCAACATGTAAAAAAGAAAGAAGAACAAAAGTACGAACTGATTAAAGTAATGTGCAGTAGAAAGTAAACAAGAATTAAAGCAAAGCATTAATATGCAATCATGCTTTTATCATCAATAGTCCAACGCTTGAGCATTCTGGGAGTGAGCAGTGGCTTTATTTGATGCCCAGAAGTTGGAAATTGGCAAGCTCTGCACATTCTGCTGTCTGTCTGGTGGCTGTAATTTTAGAGGGACTCTTGCTTCCCGTACAAGTCTCAGGAGCTGATCACCAACGCCTAAGCATTCTCTTCTTGACAAAGCACCTGCACCAACTATCAGATAGTCTCGTGCAATGGCAGCTTTGGATTGCTTAAGCAGGGTAGCATGTGGTGTTGTAAAGCGACAGGGACGGGACTCCTTTCGCAAGCAAGGCACCTAAGCCAATCTGCTGTCTCAAGCTGAAACCTCTGAAAAATGCGTGCCGTCTCTTGAACAGTGTCTGAGATCTATGCATCAACTGTGCTAGGCATACGAGCGAGGAAATAAAATTTATTAGAAATCTCAAAGAATACAAGAAAATTAATTGTATTGGGAACAATTAGGCTTTAATATATATAAGTCATAATATTCCGAAATCTCTTTACCTACATGCATGTGAGAGTTGTAATATTTCATGTTTGGTGTGGTGTTCATCTTGTTTGTAGACCTATTCTCTTTTTTTTTTTCTTAAAAAAAATTAATAGCTAAAGATTTATATTTATATAATTCTCCAATCTATTTTTATATCTTTAATTGAATCCGTTTTATTTTTGAATATACATTAAGTTTAGAACCTATCATTTAGGTAAGATTTTTAGACTAAATCACTATATATACATAATTACTAGCATGATTTGTACACAAAAGTCTCTTATCTGTCTGCAAGAATATCTTGAAAATAAAAAATAGTAACATTATACCAAATTATTAACAAATACAAATATAAACATTTATAAACAAATTATATCAGTATATTACAATAATTTTTACCAAAGAACTTTTCATCCCTGTATCTATCATAGTGTGTGTGTGATTTGAAAGTCTAGGAAAAAGTACTAAGAACTTAACATGCATTCAACTAGAATGAGAAGTTACTTTATTATTTAAAAAAGAAAAGGAGAAATAAATAGTTTGCCGCAATTATTGACATGTGCAACCCGGGGGAACAATGGGATTGAGATGATTAATGGTTTGATTGGTAAAGCCAGCTAAACACATTAATTGACAACCACATATATAGAAATATAGGGCTGCTTGCAACTGGGTATGCATACAATTAGGTTAATGCCAAGAAATATTGACCTTAAAGAACTATGGCTAACCCCACATCATGTGTTTTTAATCAATGATCTTCATTTTCTTTTTCTTCTGGCCACATGCTGGCTTGCCTTTTGTTGAAGAGGCGTTTTCAATTGGATATTTTATGCCTAACCCACACACAAAAAGATTAAAAAAAAAAGAAAACAGAAAGAAAAGGAAAGACGTCATCAATGGTAGTCCAGCTCGATCGTATGATCTCAGCTTCATGTTACCACCCAATGCTAGCTTGTGATCTGTGTCTCCATGGCAAACATCGTGTGCCAGTATGAACCAGTTCGAACATGGAAATCGAGCCATGTTCGTCAGAACTGGGACATCAATTATTTTACAATATTGCAACAATTCATCCATCAATATCATTACTACTGAGTAAATCTTGATTTTCTTTAAAACATTTATCTAAAAAAATAAAATAAAAGAAATTATTGGGACATATTCTTTTTGGCTATTCGTCTCAATTAAATTGTTTTTAAATATTTGTTTGTTAACCTTACTTTTGTAAATATATTATCAAATGCGATGCAGCGCTGCTGCAGCTGCATGCAATATCTGGGTGACTGCGAATGGACAAATTAAGCTTTAGACGAGGGCATGGATTAATGTGAAACAAAACGTAAATCTTACAACGTATGACACAACATCCCAGAATATTCCAACAATCTCAACAAGAAAAGAGTACTTTTGGTATTTGTGATCCATCAATCTACAAAATACGAGATTAAATCATATTTTAAATAGAAGTACATCAATGGCCAGGAGTTAAAAATTTAATTAAAGCTGCCATGTTAGAATCTTTTAAATTTGAATTTGTATGAATTTCTTTTCTGTTTAAGATGGAATTCTAGATTATATATAAAAAAAAACATGAAAAAATTCATGTGGAGGATTGGATGGCCTTGAATATGTTCAGAAACTATTCTTTTTTTCAATAAAATCTTTGCAGCGAGTTTCTTTTAATTCAATTAAAAAAACTATTGTTATTAATTTGAATTATTAGTTTTAATTTGTTACAATTAATACTAAAACAGTAGATTCATGATAAAAAAAAAAATAGAACAAAAATATCACAACTTATTGAAGCAAATGAAAAAATAAATAGCAGCAGAAGCATCAACTACACCATCAAACTCAATAAAGTTTATTGAAAGAATTAGTGAAACTACTTCAAAACATATCATTTAAGACAACTTACCCTAACACTGAGGGCAAGGTTTCTTAAGAAATGGAATTGTTATTGTCATGAACTTAAGTTTACTCATGTTTAAATTTAAAATTATAATATTAGAAATTTTTAAATTTAAATTTAAATTTGTTTGAAATTTTCTTCCATTTACCTAGAATCCTAGCTAGATTATGTAAAAAACTATAGAAAAACTTATGAAAACTTTCTATCAAGGGCTCGAACAACCTCAAATATATTCTTCTGAAGGTCGGAGCAATCTCAAATATGCTAAAAACTTATGTTCTATCCTTTTCAATCAGGTATTTGAAGTAAATTTCTTTTAATTTAATAAAATTGCAATGAATTATGAGGTTTCTGACTACATATGACATAACATCCCATTATAAAAGAGAATATTCCGACAATCTCACCGAGAACGGAGTCCTTTTCGAGTTTCGCCTGTAAAATACGAGTTCTAATCTTCAATTTTTATGCATTTTTCTTCGATGACCCATCGACGAGTCCAAACCGACCACTGCCGGAACTCCCTCACGGTGATATATAAATACACCACACCTTAATGCTTAAGATGGCATCAAATTCAGTGCATGTTAACCGAAACATGACACGTGTCAGGCTTAGCTTGTGAAGGGAGCCCTGTCGCGTGCAGATTCTTACAGGTTCCACGTGAGCCCAGGTGCTATATGTCACATGATTAATGGACAGGGTAAGGTTGCCTTCTCAATGGGAACTTGCCACCTGTCAAGCCGCTAGAACCAATCACGTGTCCTTGACCATACTTAATATGCTCTTTGCACTTTTAATTGCACACTCTTATGCTAAGATTCTTGCAAATAATTTGGACGTGTTTTTTGTTTTTTGTTACCTTAAAAAACGGCTATCAATAGGCAGATGGAATGTTGTACTAATTAAGCATAATGCCCCTTCGTATGTTTTGGAGTTATCATATTTTTATATTTTAAAAATAAATTTTAAAATATAAATAAATATATTATTTTAATATATTTTAAATAATAACCATCATCATCATAATATTAAACTAGCTATTGATATGCTGCCATGGTTAGTATTTCAATGGGATTGGAATTAGTGGTAAATAACATCAAACGAGGGTCATAAATTTTAGGGCATTTTTTAACTTCTTCTTTCCCCTCTTTAAGTTTCGTAGCTCTTGATGTTTTAAAATATGCCAATTATTATTGACTCGTTGATGATCAAGATTATGAGTGTGCTTTGACATCTTAATTGAGCCTCCTTCAGGTTGATTGAGATCTCTCTCTTCTGACAAACAAAAGACAAAAATAAACTTAATTTCTCTGTAGATCATCAGGATTGCAAATTGATTGATTAACGTGTGTGAGATTTGTCACGTTATAAATAAATTTTATTGCGAATTTGCTCCACAATCGTTCGTAAATGGAACTGTTTCTGAAATTTTATGTTTAAGATTCTCTTGCATTAATAAAAGTTTTAACATTAATACATTAATTATAGCCATTTCCAACTAAAGTGATGGAACCTGACGGCATTCGTTCCAAAGAAATTCGAAGGAACGTCCTCCACTTGGTTAAAATGACCACAATGGCACACAGATCGATGACACCTTCATCGTCTACCCTAAATATGAAAGAGGGACCAGGCGATCATCCCTCATCTTCAAGAGGCCTGCATATCCATTAATTTATCAATGTCTTCACATATCTGCAGACAAATCGTACCCACCATTAAATATTAGCACCCTCATGCTTCTACAAGTTATTTTAGAATGGCATCTTAGGGGATTTAGTTTAATTAATTATTAAATTTTAAGTTTATTTTTTAAAAATTACTACTTTGAATATTATAAATTTTAAAATTATTAAAGATTTACATGATTATTAACTTTAAAATCTCGAAAAATTAATTAAGATATACGTGAGTTAACTTGAACAATCATGGTTAATAAAAAAAGAAGAAAGTAACTCTAGAGTCATAACCGATACAAGTTTGAGGTCGGCATCAACAGTAACTATTGTAGATTTAGGTATCGTTTGGTATTGTAGCTGCGGGTGAGGTTTATTTATAGCCACAAATATTTTTTTTTGGTATTGCAACAAAAGCAATTTTTTATTAGTGGAGTCTACCATCAACTATGATTGTGCCATAGGTTTACAAAAAGCAGCTCTTTGCTGCTTCTTGTGAAGAAAAACTATGAATAATGGAGTTATATTCCACTCTTCATGTGAATAGTGGAGTCATTCTTCACTATTTTGGTCAGACTGAGTTCGGTTCAAATAAAAAATGCATTGAACTGGGTCCTATCCAGCAAAATAAAAAAATATTTTTTTATTTTTAATTGTGTTTTATTCAAAAAACTATTATTAGATATTATTTAATGACACTACATAAATTAAACGGAGATCGCTTGATGACGTAACATTTGTAAAATTTGATCGCAATTTTTTTCCCTTTAAATATTATAAATTTTAAAAATATTAAAGATTTACATTATTATTAACTTTAAAATCTTGAAAAATTAGTTAAGATACACATGAGTTAGCTTAAACAATCATAGTTAATAATAATAAAAAAAAGTAACTCTAGAGTCGTAACTGAGTTTTTTCCCTATTATATTTTACCTGATGTTGTTGCGCTCTTAAAAATTTTGTGAAAATTGTAATCCTTGTCGGATGGACAAGTTTGAGGTCGGCATCAACAGTAACTATTACAGATTCAGGTATCGTTTGGTATTGTGGCTGCGGGTGAGGTTCATTTATAGCCACAAATATTTTTTTTTGGTATTGCAACAAAAGTAATTTTTTATTGGTGGAGTCTACCATCAACTATGGTTGTGTCATAGATTTACAAAAAGTAGCTCTTTACTGCTTCTTATGAAGAAAAACTATGAATAGTAGAGTTATATTCCACTCTTCATGTGAACAGTGGAGTCATTCTTCACTATTCCGGTCAAATTGAGTCCGGTTCAAAACTAAAAATGCATTGAACTAGGTCCTATCCAGCAAAATAAAAAAATATTTTTTATTTTTAATTGTGTTTTATTCAAAAAACTATTATTATATATTATTTAATGACACTATATAAACTAGACGGAGATTGCTTGATAACGTAGCATTTGTAAAATTTGATCGCAATCTTAATTTTTTTTCCAATTATATTTTACCTGATGGTGTTGCACTCTTAAAAAATTTGTAAAAACTGTAATCCTTGTCGGATGTATTTTATACTTGATGAAATTATAGATAGTTTAATGGAATAATAAAAAATATTTTATATAAAATATTGTTTATTTGATGATGTAATAGGAATAGTTAAATCTATAATATTTAAATTAAAAATTATTAATATTAATATATATTTTTTAAAATTATTTTATAA
>NW_011500015.1:492441-523489 GCF_000495115.2 Populus euphratica | reverse complement strand
ATAATTTTAACTAAATATATATTTTTCTAAACTAATATCAACTAAAAATACTTTTTATAAATTAATATTTTTCAAACCATGACTGCATCAATTACTGTATTTCCAAATATATTTCTGCAAACCTGAAAAAGTGCTCTGAATCTCTTCATTTCCGATCAGGAGATCTACTCCGGCTCCTCATATTGCAGGTGCAGGTACACCTGTTATGTGGGTTTGAGGATATAAATACCTCCGCGAGACCAAATGAAAGCACTACTTTCTTGGCAAGAACTCTCTTTCTGTCGAACCCTAGATGTTTCACTTCCGAACTTATTGACAGCAAATTTAATAACTAACTTAATCATTGTAGTGTTCAAGAAGAAAGGTACCTCTCTAAATTGGAGGTGACCTATCTAACGAACTTAACTATTCTTGTCTCTTTAGATTCTTAAATATCATCACTAATTAAGGAATGTTGCCCCCTTAGATTCCTGAAGATCATCACTAATTAAGGACGCCTGATGTTAAGTAGATCCACCCTATTAATACCACCGATAAGAGCTTGGAAAATATTTTAGCAATACCTGATGAGTGATTTGAAAACATATGGAGACATGGAACTCATTTGTTTCATAGAAAATATCTTTTTAGAAATAAGTTTTCAATTTGTTTATGTTTATTTATCTTTAAAAATATTAATCAATAAAAAACACTTTCTAATCAATTTTTTTAATAAATTTGAAAAAAATTAAAATATTAAAAAAATAATATTTTTCAGTTTATTTTTCATGATATAACTAAACACTAAAAAGTATTTTTTATGACTCTATCAAATATAAAAAAATAATTTATTTTTTAAAAATTTAATTTTTATAAAATCCAATTTTTTAAAAAACAATTATTTTCAACAAAAAATATGGTCACATAGTTTACTTTATTTTATCTACCATGATTAATCATTTAATGTAAAAGAGAAAAATAAACACTTCCTTTCAAAAAAAATAGCTGGAAATTTCAAGCACAGAACTACCCAAATATTGTATATATGTATATAGTAAAGTTACTAATTCAAGTTTAATAAACCTTGAAACACTATCAAAAAGTTAGATAATACTAATGAGATATTTTATTATCATTTATAAAAAAAATCATTAATATTTTAAATTATCAATGAAATTTCGTAGTCGAAAACTTGCTTATATATGGGGATTTTTATTTTATTGACAATTTCATTAACATTAGAAATAATATTTCATCAATATTTTCATTAGCTTTTTTTTTTGTTATATTTTTAAGCCAATAATTAATCACAATAAACTACAACCACAACAAAAACATTATTTGAGCATCTAATTTCACCATTGCTGGGCATCTAATATAATTCTACTATTGTTTTTGCAATAATCTCCAATCAAACATTATATCCTACTCAACAAAAAATATAATGTCAAAACAAAGCCTTCTTAGTTGAATGAAACATTTTTAACCTATGAGTTTAAGAGCACCAACCTTTAAATAATAACATCAATTAATACCTTTAATTATTATAAGTTAAACTAACTTTCCCCAAATTTTCATATTTTTTCTTGTAAATAAATTTTCCTTGTGTTATTATAAAGATCATATTTTTCATATTATATTATGATCGGTAAATAATAACATCAATCAACATCCTAATTCATATCAATTACATATTAATTTAATTTCCAATAAAATTCATAATTGACTAACATTAATCGGGACTCAACTAATTATCTATAATTTATTCATTTCAAACTTATTCAACCTAATTTATTTAATTATTATCAATTTCATGCAATTAATTTTTTTTAAAATTTTAATTTAACTATAAAATTAATATAAAATAATTGATATCAAATATTTTTTTAATTCTAACATGTTCAAGTTATAATATTATACTCAGTTTCATCAAGTGATAAATTAAATCAGTTTTATCAAAATCTCAAATAAATTTTAAAATTTAAATAATGTATAAATACAACAAAATGTTATTATAAAACAAATAAAATATGTAAATATATAAGTAAATTGCTAGTACTATAAATAAATTTTAATAAATTAACTTGAAAAATAAATAAATAAGTTTATTTTGTTAATTAAGTGAAGCTTGATAAAATATAAAACCAAGAAATAAAGATGTTTTGTTGGAGCCGGCAGGTTAGGTGGCTGGAACTGTGACGGGGCACGCGCAATTAATGAAATGGGAGAGAGATAAGAAATGAGGAGATGAGAAGATTGTGTGTTTTAATTTGTCTCAAATTTATCTCAAAATTTATAAAAAAATTAATTTTTAAAAAATGCAATTAGATCATGCTTCCAAGCACTCTCACAACCCGTGTTAATATAGAATTGATCACAAAAAAGAGACTGTCCAAATGCATTATGTATATTTAAAATGTCTACAATAATAATTTGATATGAAAAGTTGATGTATGTGTATATACAATATCTTATCGAAATCAAATTTTTTATATATATATATATAAAGTCTTCAAGTTCTAATTTCCATTTCTAGAGGAAAGCAACCTTATCTCTCGACCATGTGATGATGAAAGATAATAAAAGGTCCGGTGGGTTTGTCAATTTGAGTACATGTGCTACTCTTCAATCTAGAGTACCACGGGTAACTAAAATTTAAATAGTATTTTATTTAAAAATATACTAAAATAATATATATATATATATATATATATATATATAAATTTATTCTTGATCAAAGCATTTAAAAAAATTTAATGTGAAGAAAAAAAATTATTTATCTCACACCACCACAAAAACCAAATACTTTTTTAGCATCATAATTTACCCTTTTCTAGATGATCTCTCTCATCTATAATAGCCTTATAAAAATAAATTGGACGGCTAGTTCTTTGATTCTCCTCCTTTTCTGGTGAGATATGGGAATGTCATTTTCGCATATAATAAATGAAACTACTTTTACACTATATATATATATATATTGGCGATATTATTGGTTTTTCATTTCATGCTCCCTTGGATCTTCCCTTGGTCAGCTTTGTAAGAAATATATAAATAATAAATGGACGTATTATTTATATTAATATACACATGTGTATACATTTTATACGGGTCAACGAGGATTTTGGGCACTTGTATAATTATGTACATTTTTACATTTCATTATGGTGTCTTATATTCTAGTATAAAAACTTTAGTAGTTTCATGATATTTATTTATTTATTTATTTTTGAATTTTTATCCTTCCCAGTAAAAAAGAATTGGTAGTTTCATGATATTTATTTATTTATTTTTGAATTTTTACCCTTCCCAGTAAAAAAGAATAGGAAAGGGGAATCTCAAGTTCAAGTTATGGGCAAAATGAAATAGTTGATGTTGTAAATATTTATTTATTTATTTGAGATACATACATAAATATACTCTTAGTAAAACTGAACCCATAAATGGCAGCTTAGAAGTTGAAGTTTCCTTTTCACAAAAGTTTATTCTCTCAAACATTTTTAAAGAAAGAAATAAACTTTATTCTAATAGAAAAAAGAATTCCTATTTTTAAGAAACTGACAGGCCATTAAGATTCTGATGTAGACTATTAGATTTTGTTTAATTTTATATTTTAAAAATATTTTTGAGAAATTTATTTGATTTTTTTTTCATTTTAGTATTAATATTAAAAAAAATTAAAAATTAAAAATATTATTTCAATTTATTTTTTTAAAAATCAACCATTATTATATTGCCAAACAATTATAATCCCGTGTCAGGTAAATAAATAAATACTGATAGTGGATTGCAAAATTAAATAAAATGAAAAACTAGCAGTACAGTAGAAGATGGTGGCGTGGTAATTTGGTATAAGAAGAGAGGTAGTTAGGAGGTCTACCAGAGAAGAGTACTTCCATACTTTCTAGAGAGAGAAAGAACGACAACAACTACAAACTGCAAAGCTTTAGCTTGGAGGATAAAGTAAAGAACAAAAACAAGGACAACTTAAAAAACCAGACCACCCACTTTGTTCTACTCCTTCTCTCTCACATTTCTTTGCTTCAAATCTTGGACAGAGCTTTCTTTCACAGCTCTGGTACTCCTAGGAGAAATTCTAACTACTTCTTGAGGTAGCTTTCAGTTTCACCTGTCTCTTTGATTTGGTTGCTGTTGTCTGTTTTTCTTGCATATGGGTGTGCTTTTGTTGAGATAGCTTTCAGTTTGTGAAATACAAGGGAAGAATTGGAAATCCCAGATAGAAATAACAAGGAAAAGAAATGTCTTTCAAGAGCAGAGGAGACCAGCAGTCTTCTAAAAATGTTATATCAAAAAAATGGGCCCTGTTCTTTTGCTTAGCTTGCTTTTGTGCTGGAGTGTTCTTCAACAATAGGTATGCTTATTTTTCTTGAAAAAATCATTTGTTTTTCATGTGAATTGCCTACTGTGGCAATCTCTGGAGAGGTTATTTGATTAAGTTTCTCATTTTTATGAAATGGGTACAAGCTGTTTTTTTGTAAGATCTCTTTTTTGTTGATTGTTTTTTTGTATAGATCGTAGGCATGTTTTGGCTGGTTTAATGGAAAAATATGTTTTGATTTTCATTTTTTAAGAATGCTTGATTATTCTTTAAATTATCTGAATCTTAATATTTCACCAGTTTTCAAGTTTGTATTTTCCATACAATTTCTGGCTTTATTTTCTAGCTAAAGCGAGGTAGATCTAATTATCAAAATTAGGATTTTGATGCATTGACTTTCTAATGATGCATTGACTTTCTCTTTTTCTTCAATGCTATTACTATCATAATTTTGTTTTCTCAAGCCTCTGTGAATTCATTCCTTTTCAAGAATTTTCATACTCTTCTGCCATTACCTCCATCATCCAATAAATAAATAATTTTTTCTTTGTTACTACTGTTCATGTGATTTTATTTAAGGTCGTGGTTCTAAATGTGGTTTATTTGTTGGAAATCCATGTGCTACCATTAAAAGCTACCGCCACTTATTTATGCAACCTGCTCCCACATGGTTGCGTACCAGGGGAAGGAAGGCTACCGACATCTGCTGTCATTGCCATAAATCCTTATTTAGTATCTGGTAGTAGTGACTGCTCTTTTTTGTTGGAGATAGTTGACTAGAAACTCCTCATGACATTGTAGTGATCATTTCGGTGATCTCCCAGGGAAACTCTTTCACTTTAAATTCTCTTTCTTTTTCAAATCTAAACATAGATTATTTTCTTCAGTCTAGATATGTCTACAGAAGTAATTTCATAGCAATCAAATCATCGAAGTTTCTGTTATATGTTCGATGGTTGTGTGCAGATTTGTGGTTCTGCAAGTAAATTCTATTTTTGTTTGCATCATTATCTTTATTTATCGGTTAAAGAAATTGCAAAAATCTTCAACAAGGTAACTTCTTGTTGGCACTTGATCTGTGATGGAATGTTAACGAGGAAAAATGGTGGCAGGATGTGGGCAGTTCCCGAGCCTAAAGGCATCACTCGTACAACTACAATGGAAGCTGAAAGTCTAAAGTTAGTTTCAGAGGGTTGTGGTGATGAAATTGTGGGTATCTTTATTTATGACATGATAAATTCCTTTTCCTTTCATGTTTTTAATTGGTGGCTAGACTCAGGCATTTCAAGTTGTTTTCGTTATTCTTTTATGTTACTCATCTGAATTATTGTTGTTTGAAATCTGATTTGAGTCCCTTTAGTTGCATCAGAAAGAAGTGAAGCGTGGCTCTAAGGATATTATTGGGGAAGTTTATAAAACTCATAATGCCATTCAGTAAGTATAGCTTATGCCCAGTAATTGTTCTACATTCTGCTTACATATCATAGTTGATTTGTATGAAGGCATCCTGAACAGCAAGCTTACTATTGTAAATTGAATATAGGACATTAGACAAAACTATTTCAAATTTAGAGATGGAATTAGCTGCTGCAAGGGCAGCACAGGAGTCCATACTCAGTGGCTCTCCTTTGTCAGAGGACTTGAAGAGGACTGGGTCATCTGGTAAAAGAAGATATTTGATGGTTGTTGGAATTAATACAGCTTTTAGCAGCCGCAAAAGAAGAGATTCAGTTCGCGCTACATGGCTGCCACAAGGTTCGTTGAATTGTGTCCCTACTTATTCTTATGCTGTTTTAATTTTTGTGTGAGATTTCATTGCTGACTAAGATTTTTTTTTTCCCTTAATACAAAATAGGTGAAAAAAGGAAGAAACTGGAAGACGAGAAGGGTATCATTGTTCGCTTTGTCATTGGTCATAGGTGAGTCAGGCTTCTTTTCTCTTTAATGATCTGGATAGGGGCGCGTGTAATTTGCAGTGGAGTATGTGTATGTCAGTCCGGGTTGTTGAGTGTATGTTTTTGGCCTTAATTTTGAATATTTGCTCACCCCTCATGTGTTTGATGATTAGGGCTACCCATGCACCTATTAGAGAGGAATATAAATTTATTCTTGGGACCTCACCTAATAGCTTAAGCTTTTAGGTTGGGATGATTATTTGATATGCATCAATTCAAAATTTTGTCAATCTTTTAAGGCTGCACAACTCTTCCAGTTGCTTTCTGTGACCAAATGAATGCCATCTCTCTTGAGAATCCATATTATCCTGATGTCAGCTATAGGCACTGAAAGAATCTTGAAGAGTAAGCTACAACATTGCAATAATTGCAAAGGGTTTTGGGTGCACTTGGATTCCCATAGAAATGAAATTTCAGTAGTAACTTGTACTCCCATTGTTTTAACACAAGTCAAA
Source organism: Populus euphratica (assembly GCF_000495115.2). NCBI lineage: Eukaryota > Viridiplantae > Streptophyta > Magnoliopsida > Malpighiales > Salicaceae > Populus > Populus euphratica. Next base: position 516,761 of record NW_011500015.1, on the reverse strand, counting down.
ATGCTCAGTATGGTATCATATAGCATAATTTATTTTTTGGGAGTCACTCTACCATGTCAATCTCTCCGAGTCAATGTTCACAAGTTAGTGAAATTATTCAGAGGTAGTTACGTAGGCTGGGCATATGGTTTCAGTTCTCAAATATAGATATATGGTGATGAAAACAATCAAAACTTCTGAATTAAACCTGTGCTCTCTGAATGCATTCATGACAGCTAATAGCTTTGAAAATGCTAGATCATGAATTTAATTTAACTTGAATTATTTTATATTGTCTAGTGCCACATCAGGAGGCATTTTGGACCGAGCCATTGAAGCAGAGGACAGAAAGCATGGAGATTTCTTGAGACTGGTAAGGCTTTTCTCTTCAATTCTATTGCACTGTCCTATTTAATGGAACGCTTGCTCACTTCTGAGAAAAAGTACATGCCTGCTTAGGAAAAGAAAAATCTATGAACTCACATGTTTGCTTTGCTACGATATGAGCAGGACCATGTTGAAGGGTATCTTGAATTGTCGGCCAAGACAAAGATATATTTTGCAACTGCTGTTGCTTTGTGGGATGCAGATTTCTATGTCAAAGTGGATGATGATGTCCATGTAAATATAGGTAGGTCAACATATAATGTGCAGTGACTCCATTCTTATTGGTATATAATTATCTGAAGATGTTTTCCCTATTTCCAAATAAAAGTCAACTGGAAAAGATTTCGGATTATTATAATTGTATTAGAATTTATATATTTCACCATCTGAAGAATTTAGGTTCTTTCCTATCCTCCAGGATCAATGCGACATTTAACATGAATTATCTCATCAGTTTTATCCATGCGAGAAAATTGCTGTTCATAGCTTCTACTTTCTAATAATTTGTGTTAAGTCCATTTTCTTGCTACTTGGTGCAGCAACACTTGGAGAAACTCTAGTTAGACACAGAAAGAAACCACGTGTATATATTGGATGCATGAAATCTGGTCCTGTCCTTAATCAAAAGTAAGTGAAATTGTCTTGGATTCATTCTGTCAGAAAAGTTTTAGGGAAGGAATCATCTTCTACATTCTTAACTTGTCACTTTGTTGAACAGGGGTGTGCGGTACCATGAACCTGAGTACTGGAAATTCGGTGAGGCAGGGAATAAGTACTTCCGGCATGCTACTGGGCAGCTGTATGCCATTTCAAAAGATTTGGCTACGTATATATCAATAAACCAGTAAGTTCCTCTTTATTTGTAACATGAGATGATGGAGTTTTGTGCCTGGATCTAAATTTCAAGCTTTTCCCCATAGTTTACTTACATTAATGATGGTTCTTTTGCAAATAATTATCTCAGACATGTTCTGCACAAGTATGCCAACGAGGATGTTTCGCTGGGGTCGTGGTTTATTGGACTTGATGTTGATCACATTGATGATCGGAGGCTGTGTTGCGGCACTCCACCTGGTAAAGCTATATTTTACTAGAAATATTGTAAAACTTTAGTTAAAAAAGAAGAAGAGATTCTCTTGGACTAAATTAGACTTTAATACATTTTATAGAACCCACCAGTTACTGTCTCATTGAAGATACTGAGTTTTCCCATGTCAAACATTAGTGGGGGTCGAGCCTCTGTCACATCAATATTTACACCCTGAAGGAATACACTACGCACCAGAATGAATTGACTAAATATTGGATTGATGTGATTATTTGTTACCATTTCTTGTAAGGTTTGGAGAAGTTATCATGTACATCATGGTGTTTTTGAAAGTTGACATTGAAGTAATAGGAGTTTCCCAGAAAAATCAATAATTTCATTATGGAAAATCCTATGCAGCCTATTGATGCTTCTGAATTACAATTTGGAATTCTGATTATGATAGTGACAATTATCATACTGCCATGATCACTATTCAAATGGAAGTGCAGTAGCCTCTTATGGCTATTCTCGAACACATTTATTTCTGTTTCCTCCTGTTAGCTGCTATTTGCAAATTTATAACAGCTATGATTTCTGCATGGGTTACTGACCCATCCTTGATCACATGTGCTCTAAACCTTAGTCTCTGCCAGGACCAAAGCAGAATGGAATTGTGCGAGTACAGAGATGGCATGTTTCAAATTCTGATTATTTCTCACTTCTTGTTTCCTCAGATTGCGAGTGGAAGGCACAGGCTGGCAACATCTGCGTTGCGTCATTTGATTGGAGCTGCAGTGGGATTTGCAGATCCGCAGATAGGATTAAGGAGGTCCATCGGCGGTGTGGGGAAGGTGAGAAAGCTTTGTGGAGAGCAACATTCTAGGTGATAGTGCTCTTCCAACCTCAGGAAGATGATGCACTGAAGAATCAGGTGTTTCGAGTCTTTTCTGTATTTTTTTGTCAGTATAGAAACCATGTCATATTACGCCTAATAGAGAGGGAGAGAAAATGCATGTACATTCACGTCCTTGCTCACACGTGTGTGAGGGAGCAGATGCCCTACATCGTGGACTTCTCCATTTTAGCTAAGGAGAGAGACCGCAAAAGCGGCCAGAAGAGGCAAGAACACTAAACAATTCTTTGATACACAGGAAAGCCGATTTGCAAGTTTACAATTCGACGGGCAATCAAGCTAACAATAAATACAAGTCATGGCAGTGGCTTTTCCAGCTCTCATTCGATTTTGAAATGTTCTGTATTCTGTTACCCAGAATCCATTGTAGAAACTCTGCTGTGTCGATTAGCAATGCCAAAAGTTGGTGGATTTGATTAGGAGCTTTTAAGCCATGCAGCGATAATGATTCTTATTCTTTGATTTTGTGGTTGATGCAACTCCTAACGAAAAAACTAGATTGGCTTATGAAACTGGAAGACATCCGAGGTGTTCGGGAGGGAATGTTACAAAGCTTGCCTCTTAAAATGTTTTTTTTTTTTTAAGTTAATTAAACTATTTTTTATTTTTTAAATATTAATATATCAAAAATATTAAAAAAATAATTTTAAATATATATTTTCTTAATTTTCAGGAAATGTTATTTTAAATGCAATTCTACGGTAATCCTTGTAACAATTCTTAAAAGTTAGTATGGTAATCCTTGTAACAATTCTTAAAAGTTAATGGTGTGTTCTTGCTTCGTGTTTGATCCATTCTAATAACCAATTTATTTCTTAAAAGTTTACGGTTAGTTGATTAAAATTTAATTTATTATTTTAAAATGCTAATATAAAAATAAAAAATATTATTTTAATATATTTTCAAATAAAATATACCACGATCAAGCTTTTAAATACAATCACAATAAAAAAAAAATAAAAAAAAAAAAACGTCTTTTCAAAATATTAGTAGCGCAGCTTTCATAGACCACGAGTTATTGTAAATAGTAATACTAGCAACTACCAATTTATTTCAGATCCAGGCCGTTAATAAATAGATAATTATAAACGACACCGTCTATCTTTAATTCACGTGGGGTCCACACTAAGGACTGTAGAGGATAGACGACCAAAATATCAAGAGTGAAGAAGTCTCCCTTGCTTGCAGCCTGCTATTATTACTATTATTTCCCCTTCTTTCTCTCCCGTCCTTCCTTCCTTGCGGATCCGAATTCTGAATTCTTCTTCCCAATCTCGGTACGTTACGATATAATCTTACTCTGCTTTTCTTCTTTAAACAATTTATTTTTTAAATTGACCGGAATAAGTTTTTTCCTCTTCAAAAGAAAAGAAATTGCGGATCATCGCGATGGCTAAAAGCTCGTTCAAGATGGAACATCCTCTCGGTTTGTATTCAAATATTTCTCTGATAAACCCTAACTTTTGGTTTTTTTGTTGTGATCTGTTTCAATCCTGAATAGTGGATTCATCTAGGGTTTAGATTTTGATTTCCGTGTGGAATTATTTAAAGATTGTGTTGTGTTGGATGGATGACAGAAAGGAGGCAGGCTGAAGCTGCTCGCATCAGAGAAAAATATCCTGATAGAATTCCTGTATGTTTGTTTTTAAACCCAATATTGTGTTCATGTGTGTTCGGACGGCATGTCCTTTAGGCTGAAGTTAATATGAGTGATTAATTTTTGTAGGTGATTGTGGAAAGGGCTGAGAAGAGTGATGTCCCTGACATTGACAAGAAAAAGTTAGCCCTCCAAACTTTTTATTACCATGAATTATAGCTGTTAGTTTTCTCTTTTTTGTACTGTTAAGTGAGTAATTGTGACTGTATGCTTAGATATCATGTATATTGGTCATATGCAGTGTCTGATTTGCTGTTCTGAAGGAATAGAATGGTGTAGTTTCTACATGTTACTCCTTCACCCTTACATTTATTGACCCTGAATTGACTTTGTTAAACATGCGGTGAACATTATGGATTTGGGGCTTTATACCCTTTGGCTCCTATTTTGTTGTTGTGTGTTCTAAATCATGCTTAGGTGACATCAAAGCTTATGTGCTCATGTATTAACATCCCAGCTAAATGGTAATAAAAAACATAAATCTCTTTAAACTCTAGGTATTGCTACATGGTTGGAAGGTGCTTAGTAGATTTATTGATGTGTGCTAACTAGTATATTTCACATTTTTTCGCAACTTTTTTTTTGTCTTAATGGAAATTAATTTGTAACTTTGGGATGAGTAGATATCTGGTTCCTGCTGATCTCACTGTTGGCCAATTTGTGTACGTGGTCCGAAAAAGGATCAAGCTCAGTCCAGAGAAGGCTATTTTCATCTTCGTGAAGAACATTCTACCACCAACTGGTGAGATAACATTTAGTGTATTTTGATTCAAAAATTTATAAACATTGCCTGTGTTACAGGCCTTGTGACGTGAAAATTGGTTCCATTGCTGCAGCTGCTATGATGTCAGCAATATACGAGGAAAACAAAGATGAAGATGGGTTCCTTTACATGAGCTACAGTGGTGAGAACACATTTGGGGTCTATTGAAATGCTACAATGGCACATCTGTGTGTTCGAGCCATGCAAAAAAAAAAAAGAAAAGGAAAGAAGAATCTAGATTACTTGTAAATTCTTTACTGCCTCGGTTGTTCGCTGCTGTCTCCAAGTAACACTGGTCTCAGACTTTCCCTTTTATCTTTGGATAATTTGCTGTCTATATTAAGTAAATCACTTTTCTCCAATTTGCGTTCGTGGTTGTTTATGTCAATTCTGCGCTGAGTGGATGGCTTCCAGTCCCCTGTGTGCTGGTTGATTTTGGATTATTTGCCTGACTGGTTATTTTACATTGATGCATGAACAAAGGCCTCTTAGAAAAAGAACGAATAAATTAATAAACGAGGCCCCGGGAATTGTTGGTTCAGATGATTTTCTTGTGCAGTTTTTACTCTGTCAAATCAACCCAAACGACGTTGCTTTGTGCTGTTTCTGCTGAAAACTGTCACCAACTGGCCCCAAGACCTGGAAGTTTGTTTGGCTAGTCCAAGAAATCAAATTACAAGGATGGCATTTGACCAAATAATTCGAGATCGGCTTAATTGAATTTTGAAGAGTTCGAAAGGGATCTTTCGCATAATGATTTAAAAAAAAAAGCATTTTTTATTTTACATGTTCGAAAGGGATCTTTCGCATAATGATTTTTTTTTAAAAAAGCATTTTTAATTTTACACTGTAACAGAAAAAAGAAAGGAATATCGTAAATAAATGTATCTCCATGGATTTCTAGATCATCCTGTCTAGGGGTTTTTTAACCCCTCCGTTGCCATCCAGCCTATTCCAATATGCCATTTTTCAGAGCTCTACAAATTATTTTGAAGTCTTTTTCTGGTACTGGTTCTTGACCCATTTGATACCCACCGAAGTTCCACTCTTTACCTTCTGAGCAGCTGTCTTGGCCTTGTCGAGTCCTGTTGAAGCCGCTGCCTTGACCTCCGCCATCTTCTTGCTGGCGTTACCATTGTTATGCCCTATTTTCGCCATGAATTTCTCATCATCTTCCTTGCTGAAACTTCCTGAACCCCACTGATCAGCCCAGCTTGGCGCCTTGCTTCCCATGCTTGTATTTTCTGCAGTTACATCATAAGAAAGAACTGGAGTTAATTCCAAGAAAAAGAAAAGAAAAGAATGAACTGGAGCAGTAGTAACGTAAATTGCATGACACTATACACCATGCTCTCGGAATAATTTCATTTAGAACTGACAAGGATCATATTCTTTCCGACCCATAACATTATGAACACAACGAAACTCCAAATCTACCGGTCAATACAGTAGTCATCTCCAGCCTAAATTTATGCTTTGGCCGAGCCCAATTCCCTTTACGAACCAATATCCCATCTCTCTCTCTCTCTCTCTCTAATATTAACAGATCCGATCCAGAAACTTTAAATATGTAATTTTGAACCAACCATGGAATTCAGTAATTCATCAAAATGATCAAAAAAAGAAGAAAAAGAAGAAAGAACAGCGATTTAGTTCTCTATTTTGCGTAGATCGTGACAACATGAAATTACGTGCGTGTCAATAGAGAAGAACAATATTGATTAGTATTTGTAACAATTTTAATTACAATTCAAGGATAAGAATTCAATTTTTAAGAGAGATGCAGTTACAAATACATTCAAGAATCTTATAGGCATCATGAATCTAGACGAACAAACTATTAATTAATTTAATTCGACAGCATAAAAATGGAAATGAGTAATTTAAACAATTTGTACAATTAACAAGAGTTCATCCAAACAGCATGACTGACAGACACTCTATGATTACAAAGTTCATATATACATACATATATTTCAAAAATGAAAAGTCGATCACATGACATGAAGAACAGAAAAGATTGAGAAATGAAGGGCATAAACCATAAAATGAAACTCTAACCCTTGAAACACAGAAGAACCTCAGAGACAGTACCTTGGGGAAAGAGTTTGTGGGGAGTGAAATCCGCTGAATGTAATGCGAGGGTTTTTTTATGGGTTTGGAAAATATCAAATTGGTTCTTGGGAAGGTTGAGAGAAAGTGCGAGCGTTTATGAAAATGTTTTGGGGGATCGCACGTTTTTACTCGTTGGCTTCTTAGCTGTATGACACGCATTCCATGTCTTGCACCGAGAGCTTGCTTTATAATGCGACAAATATCCCATTTAAAGTATTTTTTATTTTAAAATATATTAAAATAATATATTTTTTATTTTAAAAGATTTATTTTTCATATTTAAAAAAATTTAAAAATATTAAAAAAATAATTAAAACACAAAAACAAACCACAGGATTAGGAAGTCATACCTTTATTTTATTCTTTTAAAAAACTCATTTATGACCCTTTCCCCACCTTCACTCGATCTCTGCTTTCTTTCCTTTTCTTAAATTGTGTTTGTTTGGTGAAAAATGTTTTAATAATAAAATATACCTTTTTAAATATTAACTCATAGTATTCACTAAATACTATTATATAGTTATATGCAATTTCTTTTTATTTGAGCATATAAATTCTTAAATCTTATCTAATCAAGTGTTTTTGTTAGCTTTCGTTAAATATATATTGATATAATAGTTAATTTACATTATATAAGAAATTTTATTTTTTATATTAAGTGTCTGTACTCTAATTATTATTATTTTTATCAATGGAGTGTTTTTTAATTTTAAAATTCTTTAAAATACCCACTTCACATTATCATGTGGGACATATTTAGTCAAGTTAAATAAGATTAAAAAACAAAAAAAAATAGAAATTTATTCAAATTAAAATAAAATAAGAATAGAAGATTATTTTTCCAAATAAAAAGAACATAGATTGACTCAATTTTTATCCATATAAAAAAATTAATATCATAAAAAATTAATAATTCCAAATACAAATTTATTGTAAAATAAAGTTTTTTTTTTTTTTGTTTCCGCTCCTGATTTATCATTTCGGGCCTCTATTCTTTGAATTCCGAATTTCCTTAATAATTTCAAAGGAGTTGATCGTTAATTTGGCAAAAAGAAGAATGCAATTGGAAAAAAAATGATGATAAAAAAAGTAAGAAAGGAAAAAAAAATGAAAAATATCCACAGTGATTTCACCATATTCTAGTGTTGTTTATTAATTGATAATTTTTAAAGAAGTGAAAATGCACCACGGAGGAAAGGATTTGTGAGAGTAGTTTCCATAGTAGTTTTCTTGGGATGCCGAGAGACCATTACAATTAGGTAGCAGACCGAGCAGCGTGGACAGTGTTCAATTCTTTGATCCAGGCGGAGGAAACCCACCAATGCGCCGGAGAGCGGAGGTCTTATTTTTAGAGTATTTTTTAATTAATATCATATTTATATTATTAATTCTATAAATTCTGAAATTAAAGATTATATAAATCTTTAATAATCTTAAAATTTTTAAAATTTAAACTAGTATTTTTTAATTTATATTATGAAAATGCAATCTGCAGATCACAGTGTCAGGCCCTTATTTGATAGCTCTGTCAACTCTGTGAACATGGCCACAAGAAATGACCACAGATCACGTGTTGGAAGATATTCACAACACCAACGTCTCCATCAGCACCAGTCTTATGACTTCAACAACAAAGGAAGGGGACGTGGCTATAAAGAAGAGGTCCACCTTCAAACTACTCTTCCAATCCGAAACCACAGTGCTAGGTCTGCGGCAAACTTGGTCACACTGCCATCCAATATCATTACAGATTTGATCATGCCTACTAAGATACCTCTCCTCATATGGCAGCTTATATGACAACTTCCTCACCACCTCATGATACCAATTGGTATCCAAATACTGGTTCCACAAATCATCTCACCAACAACTTCAACAATTTGTCTCTCCAGTCAGACGCTTATCTTGGCAACAACCAAATTCATGTTGGAGACGGGGCAGGTTTGCCCATAACACACATTGGCTCTACTACTCTCTCCACACTAACAACCTCTTTTATTTTAAATAAGTTACTACATGTGCCTCAAATTCAAAAGAATTTAATATCTATCAGCTAATTCACAAGAGACAACAATGCTTATATTGAATTTCACTCTTCTTCTTTTTTGGTAAAGGACGAAGCAACGGGGAGAGTTCTTCTGCGCGGCAAACCTAAAGACAGCCTTTACATTTTTCCAAACTCAATGACATCAATAAACCATCCACAAGCCTACATATCTCAACGAGTACCTCTTAATGTCTGACACTACCGAATGAGACATTCGTCCTATCAAACTATCCGTCATCTCGTTTCAAAGTTTTCTTTACCTACTTCATCTAATAAAATTTTGGGTATCCGTTCAGCTTGTCAACAAGGAAAGAGTCATCGCCTTCCTTTTTCTAGTTCTCAATCAGTTTCTAATCAACCATTTGAATTAATTTTCTTTGATGTGTGGGGTCCATCACCTATCATGTCCACAACTGGAAATATATACTATGTTTCATTTGTTGATCATTTTAGCAAATTCATGTGGCTATATCCAATCTCTAATAAATCTAGTGTCATGTCTATTTTTTGCTCATTTCAAAAACTTGTTGAACGCTAATTTAATTGTAAGATCAAATATGTCCAAACCGATTAAAGTAGGGAGGGAGTATCACTCCCTTCACACCTATTTTACAAAAATTGGCATTCAACATCGAATCTCTTGCCCTCATACTTCCCAACAAAATGGATCTGTCGAACGGAAACACCGTCACATTATTGAAATGGGTCTTTCCCTCTTATCCCATAGTCATGTTCCCTATAATTATTGGGATAATGCTTTTCTCATGGCCACATATCTTATTAATCACCTCCTACCTCCCCCATGGCATGTCACCATTTAAAAAACTCTACAATCATCCTTAAAAATTTTTAGATGTGCATGTTTTCCTTTTCTTCATCCTTTCAATCACAACAAACTTGACTTTCAATCTAAACGTTGCGTCTTTCTTGGTTATAGCAATTCTCACCGTGGATTCAAATGTCTTGATACATCCACTGGGAAGGTATTTGTCTCTAGACATGTGATCTTCGATGAAGGATCTTTTCCCTTTGTTAATTCAAAAACATCCCCACCTCAACCTCCATCCACCTCATATACAACTCTACCCACATCTTTTTTAAGAAACAATATCAATCATACCTTGACATCAGCTTCATTACCACCAACAACACCTTCTTCCTATTCCCAGCCATTCTCTTTATCCTCCTCAGTCCCTGCTCTTTCCCAGAACATATCTCCAACAGACATAAATTCCTACACTCCTCCCAACGACTCTGCTCCCACACTACAACCAACCCAACACATATCAGTTGCTGCAGAACTCTCCTCGCAGAGTCCTTATCAGATGATCACACGATCTCAAAACAATATTGTAAAACCAAAGAAGAATCCTGATGGAACTGTTAGGTATCCCTTGTCATAAACTTTTCTTGTAATAGGTACCATTCCAGAATCACCAACCTGTTATTCAGAAGCTTCAAAACATCGTGAATGGCATGTAGCGATGGATGAAGAATTCACTGCACTCATGAGAAATGTCACATGGTCCTTAATCCCTGCCACACCTGGTTTCAATGTAGTCGACTCCATGTGGATTTTCAATCCAAACGCAAGTTTAATGGCTCTCTTGAACAAAGAAAGGCGAGACTTGTCGCCAAGGGTTATCATCAACAACCAAAAATTGACTTCGATGATACGTTCAACCCTGTGGTAAAACCTACCACCATCCAGGTCATGCTCAGCTATGCTGTCTCCAATCAGTGGCCGATACATCAGATTGACATACAAAACGCCTTCCTTCATAGCAACTTATCTGAAGAGGTTTACATGCACCAACCTCTTGGCTATGTTCATCCTCGATTTTCCAATCATATTTGTAGACTATATAAGGCCCTCTACGAGCCTAGTACTATTGACTACAAGAGCACTTACTCTCTCTCGGTTTTGTGAACTCCTGCTCCAACACTTCTCTCTTCATCTGCAGACACGATTCAACTTCATTATTCCTCCTTGTTTATGTCGATAATATCCTGATCACTGGATCAAATCCACTGGCTATCTCCCTACTGATAACCAATCTCAGTCATGAATTTGCTGTTAAAGATCTAGGTCGCCTCAAATATTTTCTTGGCATGGAAGCACATCAACTGGCCAACAGTCTTCTACTCTCTCAAAATCAGTATATCTTCAACCTTCTCCAGCGCACAAATATGGTGGATGCAAAACCAGTCTCTTTACCAATGTCATCTTCTCAGAAACTATCGTTGGTCTCGGGTGCACCTTATTCAAATCCCTCCAATTACCGCAGTGTAATAGGAGCATTACAATATTTGTCTCTGACTCGACTAGATATTTTCTTTGTAGTTAACAAAGTCTGCCAATTCATGCACCAACCTACTGATGAACACTGGACAATTGTGAAGAGAATCCTGCGTATCTCAAGTTTTCAATTCATTTCGAGTTACTTATTAAGTCAAGCACCTCCACACAGCTCTCTATTTACTCCGATGCTGACTGGGCAGGCTGTCCAGGTGATCGAAAATCCACCTCAGGTTTCTGCCTATATCTTGGTGACAACTTAATCTCATGGAGCTCCAAGAAGCAATAAACTGTGGCACGTTCTAGCACTAAAGCTGAGTACCGTGCAGTTGCTCATGCCACTGCTGAATCTCTTTGGGTGCAATCCCTGTTACGTGAAATTGGTATTGCTTTAGTCCAATGTCCAATACTATGGTGTGACAATATCAGTGCCACATATCTCACGACCAATCCAGTATTCCATGCACGCACTAAGCACATGGAGATCGACTATCATTTTTTCAGGGAGAAAGTTCAACAAAAAACTCTTGACGTGCACTTCATCTCCAATAAAGATCAACTTGCTGACGGGCTCACTAAACCAATTGTGTCTACCTGATTTGCCTTTCTCAGAGACAAGCTCAACATGATTTCATTCCCGTTAATCTTGAAGGGGCATATTATGAAAATGCAATTTGCGGATCACAGTACCAGGTTTGTGGCAAACAAGCGATTACAAATCACAGCAAATCAACAGATGAAATTACATCTTGATTACAAGAGTTAAATACTTGCCTTTCATGTGTATTCCTTAGCTGAAATTAATAGATTACATAGCTGTAATTCATTCTCCTTAAGTGTACTGTAATGAATATAAATAGAGGTCATCTCTCGCTGAACAGAGCACAAGAGTTTCTTGCATTATTTTTAACTATTTTTTTTTAATTTAGTTTTCAGAGTGTTTTACTAACTCTTTTTGGATCTATTGCTCTTTAGACGTCCCTTCTGGTTTGTATGTATTCAATGTGCTAATTGATTTCTTAAATAAATTGTTTCATGGTTAAAAATAATTTGTCAAATTTTAAGTCAATGTACAATAAAATTATTAAATTGCTTTAAATAAATGCATATGAAGGTTGCTTCGATGGTCAAGAAAGCTTGCAATTTCTTAACCTTTTGGTTTATGTCTCGAGTCAATACTTAATAAAATTATTAAAAAAATTTAAATATATAAAGAGGGAGTAGATTGTTCAAATAATTTAGAAAAAGATTTAGTCTGAAATGACATGGAAATTAAAAGAAATTTTTTAAGTAAAGTTGTTTATAGCATATATTTATTTTGATATTTGTTACAATATTTCACAGATATTTACAGCCTTATATCCACAAATATAATAGTGTAATTTTTATCTAGAGCAAACGTGCATTTATTTTTTCATAAAAATCACATACGTGATTAAGAATATTAGTAATGAATGTTTTATATCGCTATATACTATTTTTATGTGAAATATATAAATAAGTTAATAAATATAGATACAAAAACTATACGAAATTAACGTGACATTTTAAATTTTAAATATAAACGTCGATTTTTTTTATTAACTTAGCAATTAAAAATCTTATGATAAATTTATGTGTTTTATGATTATTTTAATTCACATAGCAGAGTAAAAGGTCTACCTATAAGAGTCAATTAATTTGATTCACGACCCAACATAGTATTAGTACTCCACAAATTTAAGTGGTATTTATTTACTATTCCGAAATATAAGTGACAAAAATAATAAGAGAAGAAGAGATAGGATGAAATAAAAAACAAATATAATTATATTTAGTAATGATATATAAGAGAGTAATTGTTTATATATTATCTTTGATTGATAGCAAACAAGATAAAATAAAATATAAAAATTTTATTTTATTCTTATATATTTAAAAAAATATTAGATATTGTTTTCTCTATTTTAGTTTATATTAAAAATTGGAATTAATAATAATACAATAATATTAGTTATAAAACTCAGACTGACCTAATATGTCAACCCGGAACTTAACTAGTCTAAGACCTAAATTAATCTTGAGTTTAAAAAAATTAAAAAAAGAATTAACCCAACATTATCTAATTAAAAATCCTAATCAACCTACAATTTAATCAACATGAGGTAAAACCATATCAAAACCTGGATAAAAAAACTCATTAAATATTTTTAGATTAAAATAATATTATTTTGATTATTAAAAAATATCTAGTTAACCTACTCAATTAATTACCCGAATCTTGTTCTCATATCTAGTTAACCTACTCAATTAATTACCTGAATCTTGTTCTAAGTTAAATTTTAAAATTATAATAATATTTTTTTTTATTTTTAATTTTAAAATTTAAAATTTTATACAAAAAAATTTTAAAAATAAAAAATAATATTATCTATGAAACTATTTTAAAACCGGAAATCGCAACCTTTCCTTTGTTCCGATATAAATGTTAGAATCATTTCTCTCTCCTAATTTCAACATCCAAACACACTAGAATCATCCCAACAATATCTAAATATTATTTTTGAACTTAATCATTTCTCTCTCCTAATTTCAACATCATTTTTCACTAGAATCATCCCAACAATATCTAAATATTATTTTTGAACTTCAAAACATGTTTTAGTAACTTTGAAATACATATATATATATAGACAGAGAGAGAGAGAGAGAGAGACACGCAGACAAACATTTCTCTCTCCTGATATATATATAGACACACACACACACAGAGACACGCACACAAACATTTCTCTCTCCTCTCTTTTCTCTCATCGATTCCCTCTTCTCGACATGTAAGGACTTAGTTTTAACACAAAAGTTTAGAGGCCATTCCATACAAACGTCAATCTTCTGTACATACAAGGACCTCATTTTAACACAAATAAAGTGTACAGACCATTCCATACAAACCTCAAACACCAAGGACCAAATTCAAATTTACAAAAAATCACTAATATTTTTTATTTGTAAAATCGTTTTGAGCAAAAAGGGCTCAAAAGGGTGCCGGCAACTAGACAGTGCATAGGTACGGCTGCAACCGTTCATTACCATTTAGTTTTTCTTAATCTTAATCCTTCATCCATCCTTCCACCAACAGCAATGGTTATCAGAAGCAGAAATATGCAGATTTAGTTTTTTTAACAAAATGATACCTTTACAAGCTCAGTAACCCCAAGGACCCAGTACATGGATAATAGAATTGATCATCCATCAAGCAAGGTATTGTTAAAAAAGATGATTCCCCATGCATGTATCTGTATTTTAGCACATCTCAAATCAAGGGCCTTTATCTGCATGTTGATATATCATGCCCCTTGTTATCAGTCCCTGGTGCAGCGAACTGTGGTGGATGCAGGTGCTCTGATGAATGGTTTTCAGCAGTTTAATTGAAGCACAAAAAACAAGGTGTTGACAAGTTCCTGCTAGTTAAAATTAAACAAGAATAAAACATGCATAAGATCTTACATCTGTCAACTTGTAAAATACACGCACTGATGCATGAGCTAAACACAGAGACTATGATTCAGGTTTCATTCAACATGCTCTTCCTTCATTCTGCTGATGTTTACTGGCGGACACTCCTACTTAACACCCAGATGGATCTATCAGAGATGTTAGAACCGAATCAAAACTCGTTTTTTGGTGGTAGAGTTTTCAGAATACGCATTGTTTATCCTTGGAGAACCAAAACAAATTATGCCAACAAGAAGTTTTCTATCTATATATTTGACTTCTTCCTGGTACAACCAACAAAAGATATTACTCAATGGGCAGTTTCCGTTTCATTCCAAATGAGCTAAATTAGCAAGGAGCAACTCTGAAAGAATGTATTTCCTTTAGGTATCTTTACAGAATTTTGGGTATGGAACTGTAGAACCCTTCTTAGTGCTGCCATAATCATTTAAGAAACTATGAGTCACAGAATTACAAGAAAGATCCAACATAAGATGATACCAAATGGAAACAAGTCACGAATACTTTTTCCAAAACCAATTTCGACAAAGGAACAAAGAGTCAGTATTCTCCCCCTTGAGACATCATCATCAAGCAAACAGATAAGAAAACAGCTCCATACCACTTCAACTCATTTTTTATTTGAAGGCCTTGACAGATTATCACAACATATCTTTGATGAAATCAAGGTTTAGGGTGTCCCGAACAATAAGAAATAGTCCAAGGAGAATAACAAGCATGATCCCGGATGACATTATCCGCTGCTCTATTTCTAAAGGGAGCTTTCTCCCACCCCTAGCTGCTTCTATGAGAATCAAGGCCAGGGAGCCCCCATCCAAAGCAGGTAATGGAAGGAGGTTTATCACTGCAAGATTAATATTGAGCACAGCTGCAAATTGGTAAAGTCCATCAATATTCGACCTTGCAACTTCTGCACCAACAGCAATAATAGCAACCGGACCAGAAACCTTACTAGCTGATTGAGAGAAGTTTAAAAAAGTTTGTTTCAAGCTATCCACCACATTGGATGAAAGACCCAAAAATTCTTTTCCAGCAAAATTAAATGCCTCCAAGATGTTCTTGGCTACAACCTTGGTAATCTTTACATTGGGTGATAATTGAACTCCAATTTTACCTGTTCCATCAAAACTCTCATCCGGGGTGACGCCAATCTCAAAATCCTGTTTTCCCCTCTCAACCTTAAGCAACACATTCTTTTTAGGACTACTCTTGATGACCCCAACAACCTCGGAAACCGCATTTGGCCCAATTTTAGGCAAGTTAGTTCCATTAACAGCAAGAATTACATCCCCGGGAAGCAACCCATCTCGGGAAGCAGCGGAAAAGGCTCGAACTTCTGGAACAAGCACCCCAGGAAAGGCCTCTTGCACAGGCAAACCAACTGATAATACTTGAGCAAGGATTATAACATAAGCAAAGATAATATTGGCAATAACACCAGCTGATATCACTATCGTTCTATCCAATATCGGTCTATTCTTAAGCAAATTCTCATCATCTACTGGTATATCACTCTCCGGATCATTATCAGGAAACCCCACAAACCCACCCAGAGGAAATGCTCTTAAAGAGTATTCAACGTTTTTAGCACTAAATTTAGCTAAAACCGGACCAAACCCAACAGCAAATTTACTTACATGGATACCCTGTAGATAAGCAGCAAGAAAGTGACCACTTTCATGAACAACAATAATGGCTGTCAACACTCCAGCTGCCTCTAAAACAGACTCAAAGTTCCCCATGTCAAATCCAGAAACAGCGCATGACCTTAAGTCCAACCTTTTCCCATGTGGGCATCTACTGAAAAGGTGAGTCTTGGGGTGAAAACTAAGGTTTGATGAATAGCAAGGTGAAGAGGGAAGAGGTTTAAGAAAGTTGGTTTTGGATTTTAAAGAGGATGATTCTAAAACGGGTGACTTCGAGTTGGAAAATCTTGGAAGAGAAGATGAAGGGGGTAGAGGAGAGTGAGAGAAGTTTATGAGCATGGTTCCTTGAAGGAAGGGTTTAGGCTAATGAGAGGAGGAGAAATGGCAAAGAAGGGAGGCAATGCTTGTGGATAATTCATAGTTTTTGGGTCCGTGGAGGGGAAGTAGAGTGATAAAAGTCCTCCTTTTGTTTTGCTTCCACACAAATGTGTTCTTGGCTTGCGTTTTCAGATGGACATTTGTGGTTCATTGGTGGAAGATCCCAAGCTTCCAAAGACCCACTCACAACATCAACTTCAGGCCCAGTTTTAGTTTTTTCTTGGATTTTTATTTTCCATTCATATTTTTATTTTTAATTGAGATGAATATTAAATCAACTTACATATATTTTGATTAATTTTATAATTTTAAAATTAATAATTATATAAATTTTTTATAAATATAAGATTAATAAAACTCAAATTGATAATTTTTAAAAAGTAAATTTAGAATTTGATTAATTGAGTTATATTTTTTAAAATTAATTTATATTTTTTTAATTAATATTATGATGCATTTTATTAGTTTATATATACACACACGGGCATGCATGCTGGAAAAAAAAAAATAAGGGTAAGTTATATAGTATTGACATCTTGGTTTAAAATATGAAGTAATTAACTTCGATTGGAACGGACGTTGTCCAAGATTTTTTATGTTTTGACTGTTCAGACCGCATCATATATTTAAATAGGATGTTACTAATACCCAAATAAATACCACACCTAAATCAATACGGCACCAAAAATGAAAGAGAGCACTGACCTCAAAACACATTATTTTATTTAATTATACTTAAAAAAAATTGAATTTTTTAATATATTTTTAAACAAAATACATTATAAAAAAAACAAGAATTTAATCATCCATGAGCCAAAAAGCCAAACACGGGAGTAGGGTGGTGGCATCTAGGAGTCCATGTGCTACGTCCCACTATATGTATGGTTGCCGATTCGTTTTTCCTGCCAAGTGAGATTTTATGTAAACTGTGGACTCTGGAGGACCAGGTTCAATGAACCTGAAACCCCACTGCCTTTTCAAGCTCTCTTCCTGGAATATATATTCTACAGCTATCAGCAAAACAAAGACACGGAGGTTTTAGAGAAAGGGAATGAGTTTTGCGTTGTGTTTTCTTGTTTTTAGAGGGACAAAGAGTTCCAATGTTTTCTCATGATCATGACCCTCCATGCTGCAGACGCTTGTGGCAGTCGAGGTTCACTACCAGCTTCTTCTGTACAGTATCTTTCCACGAGATCAAAGGTCACTGCCTTGTGTTTTTCATCTTTTTCGGTATGTTCAGACCAAAAGGTAGAACTAATATTTAGTTTTGTAATATTCAGTTTGGCTCTTCCCATGAACCTCATCATCAAAGTGTCTGTTTTCATGCAACTCCTGAGGCTCAACTAATTGTTGCAGAGATAACTGAGAAGGCTGAACTTGAAGGTGTAACAGAAGATCATGGCAACCTGGCAAAAGAACTTGAGAAAGCTTCTCCTCTAGCAATTATCAACAAGGCCCTTCAAGGTTTTATAGATGGCAGCGCCATTTCTTTCAGGTACTTTGATGCCATGCCCATGTCTCTCGATTAGTTGGATATTTTTAATGTAGACATTTAGATAAATTGTCAAAAATCCAGGAGATATAGAAGATGTCGCCTGAATTCCAATTCTAATAGAAACATGCATGCACAAGGAACATATATACTTCATTGGTGAAAGATTCTGCACTGACCCTAACAATGGCATGTAGGGTCGTTGCAGCAGGAGTTTGTAGTTCTAAATGTTGAGAATGAAAGAAGAAGATGTTAGGTTCAGTAAATATTTTTGTTAAAATAAAGGGAAAAGAGCAAGCGCAGCCTGACCTTTTTTCAAAAGGGAAAGTTCTATGTTGGTATGCTATTCTTTTATTGATGATGATCATCAAAACAGTTAAGCGAGCTCCCAGTTGTGGCCGATGCTTTTGGGTAGTCTTCTTTGAAATTCTTTTCTATTTTATATTTAACCTTTTCTTTCAGCTATCACGATTCACAGCTACGGGAGATTCCTAATTAAAAAATATATTTATCATGACAGCCGGATTAATTAAGCAACCAATAATGATCGACAAGGCGATCTTAACAAGATCATTAGAATATATATCTTAATGCAAACTTGAGCTACTATAGAGTCACGCTTCTAACAGAAAACGATGTGAATGGAAAAACGCGAAGAGTAGAGAAATCCTTCGCAAGATTCTGAAAAAAAGAATAGCATTAAGGGACAAGCTGTGTATAAATTGTACAAGTTGTCGCTGTCTAGGTATTAATTAGATTTAAACGAGCTCATTTTTTTATGCTAAACATCCAGCCCTTCCATTTGAATTAATGAGCCTTCTTGTTGTGTCAAGAGAGACAGAGTGCAGTCTAGTTCTTTGGTGGAACTGTCGTGGAGATTTTGTCACCATGCCTTTGTCAGTATTATGAATTGAACACAGCATTTAAAATCATGCAGTGGAGCTGAGGATGTGTCTTTGATACTCCAATCTGGAGTGTTTGGCCTGGACACGGGGAGGTTGAACTCAGAGACCGACAAACTCTTGGATGATGTGGAGAAGTACTACGGCATGGACATTGAATACATGCACCAAGAATGTTGTCAAGTACTACAGGTGAGACCTCTTAGAAGGGCCCTTAAGTATCTTTGTGCTTGGATCACAGGCCAAAGAAAAGATCAGTCTCCTGGCATTAGAGCTAGTGTTCCTGTTCTGCAAATTGACCACCCTTCAGTTGAAGGAATTGGGTGTGGAACCATCAGCCTCGTGAAGTGGAACCCAGTGGCAAATTTGGGCGGCCAGGCTATATGGAACTTCCTCCGAACCATGAATGTGCCTGTTAATAGTTTGCTTGCTTTAGGATTTGTCTCAACTGGTTGTGAGACTTTCACCAGACCGGCCCTCTCCTGGCAGCATGAGAGAGAAGGGAGGTGGTGGTGGGAGGAGGGCAAGGTGAAGGAGTGTGGACTACATAAAGGAAATATGGAATCTGAAGATGCGCAAATCAGTGAGCACATAAATGGAGTCGTTTCCTTTACAGATGTAAATGACCCAATTGCTGATGTTTTCGACTCCCATAACTTGACCTCTTTGAGTAGGGCTGGGATGGAAATTTTAGGCACGTTAGAGAACAGATCTGAGCCTTGGCTCGATGTGCTTTATGCCCCTTGGCGTCACTTTTGCCAGGTAAAATTTCATTTCAGCTGATTGCAATTGTTAATTATTAGTCCTACCAAGTTTCATTTCTTTCTTTTTGCTTTTTCATTTTGTGAATTCACAGGCCATGGAAGATTCATGTGTGGAGTTGGCAGCTAAGCTGGTGAATGCTAAGGTCAAGATTGGGAAGTTCAGGGTAGATGGTGAGCTTAAGGCAAATGCAAAGCAGAAACTTCGGCCCAGGAGCTTTACCACTACAGTAATTTTCCCTGCCTCCAGGCCTATCAAATATTCCTCGGAGAAGAGGGACATTGATTCACAGTTAGCTTTTGTCAATTCGCTTCAATGGTGATGAGCATGCTCAGATCCATACTTACCCATTTGCGAGAAACTCGAGTCTAGAGCATAGAACAAAAACATGGAGCAGGAAAGTGTCAGTAATCTGCACATCCATCCTACAACTGCTTTCATGGTGATGTCCTTCACAAAGATTCAGTGTTCTAGCATTTGTGGTGAGATTGAAGAGTTCCCCTTTGAGACTTCAGATTTCCTCATGCTCAACCATGGATTGCAGTCCGTATTATCAATCCATTACATTGTTTCCTCTTTTTTTTTTCTTTTTCTTTTTTTTTGTTGGAAGAAATCAACTTCGCTGTTAAATGAAGTAGCTGAGCCAAACCCAAAATGGAGTGTGGTGCCTAAAAACATTTTCTTCTTTAATAATACCATTACTAATACCAAAATCTATCTATGAGTTCATTGTTTGTGTATTTTTATTTTGCTTTGCGTTCATAATCATAAGATAAAAGATCCCAATTTCATATAAATTCCATTGGTGTTATCATTTACTCCCGTTACTTATCTGAAACTTGCATCAGGACTTCATCCCTGTTGTCTTATCGACTCTTTATACTTACTCCCGTTACTTATCTGAAACTTGCATAAACTTGCATCAGGACTTCATCCCTGCTGTCTTATCGACTCTTTATATGGTCCGTCCACTAGGGCTTCGACAGGTTGCTTGCTTCTAATAATTTTCTTCCATGCAAGGAAAAGAAGCATAAGACTGAAATAAAGCTTGTATTTCCAATTCTATCTCAAAACATAATATGACTAGGCTTTGGGTTTGGGTGGACTGGACAATCCATGAATGTTCAAAACTCACAACTTCAAGCTTCAAGCATAATTCATGGCTGTGCCAAAAACAAAACTGACTGTTTTACAGAGACAGTGCAGGCTTCGAAGACATTCGAGCTTTGGCATCTCAAAGAACTAAGCTTTTTCCTCTACTTTTTCTCTCCTCCACTCTTCTCATGGATCCAGCTAGTTGTTATTGTCTAAATCAAAAACAATGAGAAGGGCATTGAATATGGGTATTTCAGACTTCTGATTAAGCAATTGGCATTCCTACCACCTTTACATGGAGGCTGAAACCCCAACAACAGTGACTTTAGATTCAGTGAGCAATACAAATTACAAACATCGACTGTTTCGAGGTTTTAAGCCCCAATAAAACCCTCACTCTACATTGAAATCCTGGGTCTGCACAAACCCAACTGAAGCCACAAATAGTTAAAATGAAGAACAAATCACCTCAATTAAACAGATCGATTCTTGAAGGTGCAAAGATAATCACAAATATTCATAATCGAGGCACTAACACTGCAAACACACGACATTAATGATGAAAATCAAATACTAAAATTGATTGGTACCACATCCATGATCTATCCCCCCTCTTCAGGCTTCCTTGTCCTTGATTGGTGGTGCCTTGAAAAGGAATTTAGAAATCAAAGCAGCTAAAGTTGCTCCTATAAAGGGGCAAATCCAATAGACATAAAAGAAATCCCATGTGGTGTGCCTATTGCTCAAATAAGCCCATCCATATGCATTGGCAGGATTCATTGAAGGGCCGGTATACCTACCTCCAGCCATAACCAGTCCCACAGTGGCCACAGCTAGCAACCAAACCTTCAACACAAAGTTTTTAGGACCCTTGAGCAAAACAAAATGTAAAGCAAGACAGATCAAAAAAGTCAACACCCCCTCAGCGATTGCCCCTTCATGCAAGTCCACCTTCAACGACGGACCACCTCTGAGCACATACCTGTACTGTTTTGGCATCACTTCCGTAATTGCCATGGCACCAGCAACCCCACCAGCTGCCTGAACCGGAAAACGCAAAGCCATGGACATGAGAGATGCATCAGGCTTTAGGCCTGCTGTGTAGAGAGTTATGGTTGTAGCAGGGTTGAAACTGGCACCACCACAGGCAGCTCCTATCAAGCTGAAAGTTAGCATAAAAAGAGCGGCTACATTAATGGTTATGAAAAGACCTGCTATGGACATAGCTTCAACACCCACATATGTTGCTATGATGGAGGAGAAAACACCCAGCAAAGGAACGCTGAATACCCACATGCATGTCAAGATTCCATCTACTATGGCTCCCTTGATTGCTCCCATCTCTCTCTCGTTTTCTCTCCACCTACCCAGCAGCACAAGAACTGGAGCTCTCTCTCTCTCTCTCTCTCTCTGTGCCTTGATCTTCCCAGTTCCTCCTCTGTGGTCTGAAATCAAATAGAAGAAGACAGCGAACGGCAGGAATATTAAGTTTAATATAAAAAATAAACAGAATTGATTATTTAGCTAGTCTTTTTATTTTAACTTTAAAAAAATATTTAATATTTTTTTAAAAATATTTTTTATGTTTTTTTATTTTAATTTATTAATATTAAAAGTAATTTTAAAAAATAAAAAAAATATTATTTTAATATATTTTTAAACAAAAAAATATTTTAAAAAATAACAAAACTATAATTCCAAAAATCCTTTTAACATTTTAGATGCTAAAACCAGCCTTCCATTAACATTTTATAAAGGCAAGCAACCTCATTTCCGGACAAACCTCAAATTAACCCTTAACTTACTATCCCATTATCAATTAAATCCCAAATCTTTAGATTTTATCAATTTTACTTCAAAATGTAATTCACAGTAAACAATATAATTTATATATTCATCCACGTCTAATGGCAGTTAAAAGGAACTTTTTTACTCTTTTTGCCCCTCGAATTCTTGGAAAAAATTGATAAATCAAAAGTTTTGAAACCTAAAAATTGAAAATTGATGTGGTAGTTTTTTGAAAAATAGACATTTTTTTAATTATTTTTATTTCTTCCTTTTCAATTGATTAATTTTATTTTTCTTTGTTTTTTATTTTTTATATTTAATATTAATAAGATTTTCTAGTTTTTTTAATATAAAAGGTTTTAATAACCTTTTTGCCGAGTAAAACTTAGATTAATAAAAATCAAATATTTTAGATATTTCACTACAGTTATTGTATTTTTAATTTTTAAAGGTTTTAACTTATAAAAAATCTTATTAGCAGTTATTCTTATATGCATATATTACAGTTTCATAAAATATAATATTGATTATTGTTTATTGTTATTGAAAATATTAATAATGTAATTAATGATAAAGTGACTTCCACCATGACATTAAAGATATATGATGCTGAAGTATTTGCAGTGCTTGGCTTAGTGATAGAAGGGACTTGTCTCCTTTTACTGTATCTGGGTTCGAGTCCTAGTATGCACATCTGTTACTTTATTCTCGCATGTGTCAGTTGATATTACAGTTTCATAATATATAATATTAATTATTGTTTATTGTTATTGAAAATCTTAATAATGTAACTAATGATAAAGTGACTTGCACCAAGACATTAAAGATATATGATGCTGAAGCCCTACATAAAAGAATTATTAATTTATTGATTAAAAATATTTTACTTAAAAATATTATTTTAGATGATTTTATGCTGCATGATTATTGATTTTTAACCAAAAAAATTTTACCCTCGTAAATAATTTAAACTTGATTACATGTTTCTTTAAACTCAAAAATTTAATACAAGAATTTTTTAAGAAAATAAATATTTTTTAGTTATTTATGCTTTTTTATTTCAGTTTATAATTTCCATTTGTTTATTTTGTTAATTCCGGTTGTTCTATTTAAAGGAATAATTTTTTGTTTTTGTTTTTGTTTTTGTATTCAATAATAATAGGGTTTTTTTTTATTTCTTATATAAAAGACTGTAATAATTATTTGATAAATGAGATTTGAATGATAAAAAAATAAATATCTTTTCTTTATTTTTAATTTTTGAATGTTTTGGCAGGCGATAGAAATCAAATCGATACAGTGATGGCTGAAATAAGGCCTGTCGTTTATTGTAAGGGCCTCGTGGCCAGGTGGCGACCAATGAAGGAGAGTGACAGTTGTGCAGGGCATCGCTTCCAAAAAGTAGCTATGTTCGGGAGAGAGCCACTCGTCATACGATCACATTACTTATTTTGGTTACATTTTTCAAAAACTACTAAATTAGTTTATTTCTCAACATATTATTTTTGTTACATCCAGTGTTTGGGAGTATTTTAATAATTATTTTTTAAAATATTTTTTAAATATTTATTT
>NW_011500015.1:457969-492262 GCF_000495115.2 Populus euphratica | reverse complement strand
TTTTAATATAAATACATCAAAATAATCTAAAAATTTAAAATTTTAATAAAAAAATTGGTTAAATCTCATTACCTAACAAGTGCTTAGAAATTTCAACTAACATTCTTTGAATATTTGTTACCTAATTTTTACTGTTTTTATAACACATTTAATATTGTGATAATTTTTATTTTTTAAAATATTTTTTAATTAAAAAACATTAAACTTATGTATTTTTAGGTGTTTTTTAATAGTTTTCATTTGCTAATATATATAAAAAAATATTATTTTAATATATTTTTTTATTAAAAAACACTTTTAAAACATTTCACACACAACAATACTAAATACACACTTAAATTCTTATTATTACAATGTCACACCCTGAACAAATAATCTTTTGGTGTGATGCCTTATATATATGACATCTTAACTCAAAATAATACTCATTTAAAAAAAAATACCTTGAATCATAATTTAATTAAATACAATATAAATCATCTCATATCAAATAACATAACTTCAAAGTAAAATAAAACCAAATTTATTACAAATCCAAGATTATGAATTGATCTCATTATTGAAATTAAAGTCTAGAAATTAACTATAAGCTTTCAAAGTAATCACTTGACATTCCAAACCATTTGAAAAAATAATTAAATAAATAAAAGGTGGGTGTCTCACGCTTAATAGTTAATAATTCATCTTCATAGTTGAACATTAAACTTATGTATTTTTAGGTGTTTTTTAATAGTTTTCATTTGCTAATATATATAAAAAATATCATTTTAATATTTTTTTATTAAAAAACACTTTTAAAACATTTCACACACCACAATACTAAATACACACTTAAATTTTTTGGTGTGAAGCCTTATACGCATGGTATCTTAACTCAAAATAATACTCATTTGAAAAAAAAACCCTTGAATCATAATTTAATTAAATACAATATAAATCATCTCATATCAAATAACATAACTTCAAAGTAAAATAAAACCAAATTTATTACAAATCCAAGATTATGAATTGATCTCATTATTGAAATTAAAGTCTAGAAATTAACTATAAGCTTTCAAAGTAATCACTTGATATTCCAAATCATTTGAAAAAATAATTAATTAAATAAAAGATGGGTGTCTCACGCTTAATAAATAATAATTTATCTTCATAGTTAAATCAAGCATATCAAAACTTATCCACACGTGCAATCAATTTATTTATTATAATAATATTTCATTTTTAAAGATTTAAAAGACCAAAAACATGTTTATAAATCATTCATGAAATTAAATAATTCAAATAAATCATTTTAAACGTCTAGAAATTAACTATAAGCTTTCAAAGTAATCACTTGATATTCCAAATCATTTGAAAAAATAATTAATTAAATAAAAGATGGGTGTCTCACGCTTAATAAATAATAATTTATCTTCATAGTTAAATCAAGCATATCAAAACTTATCCACACGTGCAATCAATTTATTTATTATAATAATATTTCATTTTCAAAGATTTAAAAGACCAAAAACATGTTTATAAATCATTCACAAACTTAAATAATTCAAATAAATCATTTTAAATACTAACATGAATTGTATATTTATATTCAAAATAAAATATCTACAGTTACTCTAATCACAATAACTGTCATAACCTAATTCTGGGTTATTTTTCTAAAATTATTTTTTTCAAAATAAAAATAAAAATAAAGGCTGACAATGTGGAGAACGTAGGTCGGGATATCAAGCTGTAATTTTTAGAGAAAGTTCAATGCCTAATTATACCTCATTGTGCCCAAAAATTGTAAATCATTCACAAACTTAAATAATTCAAATAAATCATTTTAAATACTAACATGAATTGTATATTTATATTCAAAATAAAATATCTACAGTTACTCTAATCACAATAACTGTCATAACCTAATTCTGGGTTATTTTTCTAAAATTATTTTTTTCAAAATAAAAATAAAAATAAAAGTTGATAACGTGGAGAATGTAGGTCGGGAAATCAAGCTGCAATTTTTAGAGAAAGTTCAATGCCTAATTGTACCTCATTGTGCCCAAATATTATTAAATTTAGGATCCCAATTTGGACTTAATCAAAAAATTAAAATTTTAAGAGACCAAATTTAATTTTTACCAAATTAATTTGTTGAAATTAGAGGTCAAATTGCAAGAAAATTAAAGTTTGAGGATCAATTAGATGTTAATTGAAGAAATCCAAGACCAGGGATGATATCGCAATAGACATATAACTTTTCTTTTCTTAAGACAAAGAGTACATGTCGTTGCTCTCCTTATTAAAGGAAATACACTATACGAGTCTTAGTCTTGTTGCTAAAAACATAGACTTCAAATCAGAAATTCTTATTTTCTCATAAATTAATTTTATGTGGGGCTTAATTGGTGAAAAATTAAGTTTAGAGGCCTAATTTTGGCTTAATTAAGAAGATTGGGATTCTAAAAAACCAAATTTAATTTTTACCAAATTAATTTGTTGAAATTAGAGGTCAAATTGTAAGAAAATTAAAGTTTAGGGGTCAATTAGATGCTAATTGAAGAAATCCAAGACTAGGGATGATATCGCAATAGATATATAACTTTGGGGCTCCAATTAAAGTTCATCAGGGTCTTAATTGAAAAAATTTAAGGTCAATTAGAGGTTTGATTAAAAGCAATTGAAAGAGAAAAGAATAAAATGAATTTTAATCAAAAATAGGATTTTGGTACTATCCATCTTCTTCTTTAAATCCTTGAAATGACTGGTCTAGTTATCTATTTTGCAGCTGCATTTAATGTACCTAATGTCCATTAAAATTTTCAAAACTTGCACGAAACTGATCACCAGACATCCTTCTACATCAGGGTATGGTCGTTATCGGCTCACTGGCAAATAAACGAACATGGAACCACCCCAAAAAGGCCAACTCAGGCAGCTTGTAGCTGCAGATTTAACAATTTGACAGTGCACCATGCCTACTTTGAGCCAATGATTGGGATCCTTTTCATCTGAATCAATGACTGAAATTTTTTTCCAGAATAGACAAATTAAATGTTAATGGTTATTATGATAAGAAGATGTTCAATTTGACAGTGCACCATGCCTACTTTGAGCCAATGATTGGGATCCTTTTCATCTGAATCAATGACTGAAATTTTTTTCCAGAATAGACAAAATTGCCTTCTTCCACCACCTATAAATAGAGGTGGATTTGATGGCTTGAGAGAGGAAAAAATTGGGTCCAAAATAAGCCAAAAAATCAGTTTCTCCCCTGTTTTTTCTTCCAGCCACCGTTCTCTCTTCTTTTTTTCTCTTATGTTGCTTCTTCAGCCCTTGCAGACCCCATAAAAACATTCCTCCTCCACCAACAGACGACGTCTCAGTCTCCCAACAAACCCAAATCCTCACCGGCGATAGGCACAACCACCGCGACCTTCTCCCTTTTCTCCCTCTAGTGTTTCTCTCTCCGCTGCAACCTTTTCTTCTTTCTCCCGTAGCTGACACCGGCCTCCACTGCTGTGACCACCGGCAGCATACAGTCATTCTTGGCCAAACCAACACCACGCCAGGTTATCCACCCTCTCTCCCCTTTCCCTTCTTCTTCTTTTTCTTCCACTTCGCTGCCTCTATTCTGTGAACAAATGACGTGAATTATAGTTCACATCCTACTATTCACGTATGAACAGTGCATAAATTATAATTTATGTCCACTGTTCATACAATGGATTTTTTTTTAATCCGAAATTTTTTAAAAAAAAAATCATTCAAAAAATTATGATTTTCTCAAATATTTTTGTATCAATTTTGCATAATATTGGGTTGTATATTTACATTGTAAAATACAAATCCAATATTCAAATACCGATTTTCTTCAAAAAAATAAAAAATTCCAAAAAATTTGAAAAGTCCTTTTGAAAAATTTGTGATTTTCTCAAATATTTTTGTATCAATTTTGCATAATATTGGGTTGTATATTTACATTGTAAAATACAAATTCAGTATTGAAATACCTAGTTTTTTTATATTCCAAAATATTTCAAAAAAAAAGGTAAAAAGAAAAAAACCTCAAAAAAATTTTACATCAATTTTTATTTTTAATTTTTTTTTATTTTCATGCATACGACTAAATTCTAAAATTTTTCAAACATGCTTTCATAAAAATTGCATATTTCTCATGTTTTGAAAACCAAAAATGGATATCATAACTAGTTTATGATCACCCATTAGGGTTTGACCAAAATATCAGAAATCTTTTTTTCAATTTTCTCTAGGATTTAGATATAGATTTTAATATTTGTGGGTGTAAAATTACATGATAAAGTACACCCTAATGTATTAAATATACAAAGTGTAAATAAATATGATGATAAAATTTAGATTTTAGAACAATTAGGATTTAACCCGCTAGGGTAGAAACTCTCTCATGAAGAGAAATCCGCCTTGAGTCTTAAATAAGACCAATAAATAGAAACTCAACCTAAAAAATAATCAAACAACAATACAGCTTACCTTAGGTAGGGTGTAATGGGGGTAATGCATATTTCCCTTACAGAACCAGTCATTTACTCAGGCTCTTACAAACCATAGGTTCCTAATAACCATAATACTAGGTGGCAACTTTCAAAAATTAATCATAATTTTTCCAACACACAACACCCTATCATAAAGAGGCAAGACAGAGAGCCTCTGTCGTTGCCAGATGTTCACGCACCCGCGATAATAACAAAGGGTAATATTTTACCCTACAATTGAGCTATAAATTCTAAATAAATGTGTCTGTAAAAGCTAATATAACCCTAAAAAATCAGGTTCAAAGCATATAGTTATTTTAATCATAATAACAATGAGTTATATTTTGCCCTATAACTAGGCTTTAAATTCTAAATAAACATGTATATAAATGTTGATATATAACCCTTAAATCATAAGTTCAAAACCTAGTCAATGAAATATATATTTATATTCAATCCACAAATGAATTCATAAAAAAAAAGCTTTCAAAATCATCTCCAAAACACTTTCGCAATCACAATTATATTTTCACAAAAACACTTAATTATCATGCTTGATGCACCTAATTTGTAAAAAATAAATATTTTATAAAAAAAAACTCATTTAGTGTGTATCTATAACTAATAAAAAATATGAATAATTACAATCAAGCACCCATAACAACATAAAACTAACAATCACCATAAATTATATGTTTAATAATATCAATGCAATATATGAGATTATTTATAATTCTTAGTTTAATTAAAACTTGAATATGTCATTGGTTTAAATGACCTAGAAATTCCCTTAAAAAACCACCAAACACTAAAATCATCTTTTTACATCCCCTTGTTTTATTTTTTGGGAAATTTCAATATATTTTCAATTTCATACTTGAATCCAAATTTGTAACATGTTATTTTTTTAATTTGATCCCTTTTTTTTTGTATTTTGTTTTGGGTGCTTTTGTTGATTTTTCTTTTCAATTTCACCATTTAATTAAAAAAATATTAGTTGTCATCTTATTTATTTATTTTAATTTTAATTTTGATATGTATTCTTTTAATTGCTATTTTTTTTTATCTTTTATATAAATTTTTTTTCAATTTTATTCTTCAATGTGTGATTGATTAAGAATTGAGTTTCGTAATTTTTTCAGACAGGGAGTTCCCGATCTAATGAATCGAATCACGAGTTCAAAAAGTTAATACAAGTTGACATTATTTTTTTACTTTTTTCAATATTGTCATTCAAAAAAAATTTTAAATAGATTTTGTGATTTTTATTTTATTTTTTATTATGTTATCTTGTTCTTATAATTTAGGTCATTAGTTTTAAAAATTAATCCAAACTGACTTGAATTTATTTTAAGGTTGCTTTATTTTTTTAAATAATTATTTTTTTGTTTTGTCCTTTAAAATTTAGTTATCTTTTAAATTAATCTTTGTTGTTTTCCCTGCTTTGTCTTTTTCTCATATTATCCCATTAGAATGATTTGGATAGAGTTTGTTTATCTTATTTGGTTTTGATTTATTTTTTATATTTGTGTTGTTTATTAATTTTTTTATTTTATTCTTTTATATTTATTTAGTTGAAAATTAAACTTTTAATTTGTTTCTCATTTTTTATTTTGGTTTATCTTGTTTTTATTATTTAATTTATAAATTTATTATGCGAACTCAAATTATTATAAATTAATTTTTTTATCCAATCTTATTTTAATGTTTAGTTAGTTGGGAATTGAGTTATATTTTTTTAGGTTATTATAATTTTTATTTTAATTTAGTACATTTGGTATCATTGGCTTTTTTTAACCATCTAATTGAAATAAAATCAATTTGTATAATCTAATTAAATCTATAATCTGAATCATAATTTTTTTATTTTCTAAAACGTGTACATGATATCTATATATTATTTTTTATGTAAAAAAACTAGTGAACACACGACGTAATTGGAGTCAACGTATCTTAGTACCTATCCATTGCTGTCTCATTTGTTTTATTCTATCCGGGTCTCCTAGGTATTTTCAGAAATAGCACAGGAGGCCAGATCTGTAATTTGAAGCATTAATATACGCCGTTTTGCTGATGCCTCGACTCAAGAAACGCAGTGTGGACTATGGCGGTGGACAGTATTGCGCGTCCCTTGGATACTACAACCAGCAGTGAAGACAGCTCATTACTGCACGTTGATTTCAGCTTAAGACCGAGAGGGCCATAGCCATCACCTTACCTGCTAAGAGATATTAACTAAATCAAGAATCTGAATCACCGACATTGCCCAACAAAGAAGATAAATTAAAGCTCCCAAAGCTAAAAAGAAAAAGTTTGACTAGTTCTCGATAAGACTTTACAGGCTTAAAGTCGACAAAGGAGTTGTTCTCTGTTGCAAGATTTCTTCTTCTCCTTCTTCCATTGTTGCTTCTCAATATAACAAATTAAGTACCGCACTTCTTGGACTCTTCTGGAGAGTAGTGCGTCTGAGACTGAGAGATGGTAATGGGTGAGCACTGTAGGAAGAACACGCGGTGCTCTTTCATGCTAGCGGTGTTGTTGTTAGTGACATGCACTGCTGGTGAAGACCCTTATAGGTTCCATACATGGAATGTTACTTATGGTGATATCTATCCACTTGGAGTAAAGCAACAGGTGAGGTGGCCAACTCTTTTTTCGCTTAATTTATTTCTAATTTTTGAAGATGTTGATTATATGGGGTCTTGATGTAATTAATGGCAGGGGATTTTGATAAACGGGCTATTTCCAGGCCCGCAGATTGAGTCAGTGACTAATGATAACTTGATTATCAGCGTTTTCAATAGCTTGGATGAACCTTTCCTCATCTCTTGGTTAGTTTCTCTTTATCATATTTACAAACTTCCTGAGTATCTATAAATATGTGTGTATTTTTATCCAGATTTTTCAATATCCTGTTAACGAAGTTTAAAAGAACAGTGGGGGAAATGACTTCATTTTTTGATAAATTCCTATTATTGGAATGTCACGTTTTCTTGTTCAGTTTGCAACCATTAATGCCACGCCTGTAACTGTAAGGCTACAGGTTATATACAGACACACAGTGACTGGAACTTGAAGGCACGTTTGGCATTGGTTTGGGACAATCTAATGATAGTCAAGGACTTATGGCTGCTTTGGTCTCCTGTGATCAAACTGGAAGACTGGGGTAAGGTTGCTTTGGCAAGCACCGTGCCAGTTATCACTGCTAGCAGGAAAAACTTCCACTACTAGTCGTATAGGACATACATAATGTGGATCACAAAGAACGTTGATCATCGATATCCAAGAAAAAATTTCTTTTTGATTGGATTGTTGAGTTGGTGGTTATGAAACTTAGATCTCACCATGTAGCCTTGCTCGGATCTAGATCAATACACACTCTGGATTTTGTGGACAGTATTGCGCGTCCCTTGGATACTACAACCAGCAGTGAAGACAGCTCATTACTGCACGTTGATTTCAGCTTAAGACCGAGAGGGCCATAGCCATCACCTTACCTGCTAAGAGATATTAACTAAATCAAGAATCTGAATCACCGACATTGCCCAACAAAGAAGATAAATTAAAGCTCCCAAAGCTAAAAAGAAAAAGTTTGACTGGTTCTCGATAAGACTTTACAGGCTTAAAGTCGACAAAGGAGTTGTTCTCTGTTGCAAGATTTCTTCTTCTCCTTCTTCCATTGTTGCTTCTCAATATAACAAATTAAGTACCGCACTTCTTGGACTCTTCTGGAGAGTAGTGCGTCTGAGACTGAGAGATGGTAATGGGTGAGCACTGTAGGAAGAACACGCGGTGCTCTTTCATGCTAGCGGTGTTGTTGTTAGTGACATGCACTGCTGGTGAAGACCCTTATAGGTTCCATACATGGAATGTTACTTATGGTGATATCTATCCACTTGGAGTAAAGCAACAGGTGAGGTGGCCAACTCTTTTTTCGCTTAATTTATTTCTAATTTTTGAAGATGTTGATTATATGGGGTCTTGATGTAATTAATGGCAGGGGATTTTGATAAACGGGCTATTTCCAGGCCCGCAGATTGAGTCAGTGACTAATGATAACTTGATTATCAGCGTTTTCAATAGCTTGGATGAACCTTTCCTCATCTCTTGGTTAGTTTCTCTTTATCATATTTACAAACTTCCTGAGTATCTATAAATATGTGTGTATTTTTATCCAGATTTTTCAATATCCTGTTAACGAAGTTTAAAAGAACAGTGGGGAAAATGACTTCATTTTTTGATAAATTCCTACTATTGGAATGTCACGTTTTCTTGTTGAGTTTGCAACCATTAATGCCACGCCTTTAACTGTAAGGCTACAGGTTATATACAGACACACAGTGACTGGAAATTGTAGGCACGTTTGGCGTTGGTTTGGGACAATCTAATGATAGTCAAGGACTTATGGCTGCTTTGGTCTCCTGTGATCAAACTGGAAGACTGGGGTAAGGTTGCTTTGGCAAGCACCGTGCCAGTTATCACTGCTAGCAGGAAAAACTTCCACTACTAGTCGTATAGGACATACATAATGTGGATCACAAAGAACGTTGATCATCGATATCCAAGAAAAAATTTCTTTTTGATTGGATTGTTGAGTTGGTGGTTATGAAACTTAGATCTCACCATGTAGCCTTGCTCGGATCTAGATCAATACACACTCTGGATTTTGTGTCTTATCTGGATCTCTCAGAATGGATTTTAGGGAAATTAGTTCATGTCCTTGCTGTGATATGGTCTGAATTCTGAATATTGTACTTACTTTCCATTAGGCAAGTGTGAGGAGGGAGATCCTATGAGTAAACCTGTGTAATGCAAACTGCAAATAACTAGGATTTTACTCTGATCATGCCTTTTCTTTTGTGTGTGGAAGATAGGAAATGCTTCGGATGATATTTCGTAAATAATCGTAAGTCTTGTACTTCCTGGATGAACCTTTCCTCATCTCTTGGTTAGTTTCTCTTTATCATATTTACAAACTTCCTGAGTATCTATAAATATGTGTGTATTTTTATCCAGATTTTTCAATATCCTGTTAACGAAGTTTAAAAGAACAGTGGGGAAAATGACTTCATTTTTTGATAAATTCCTACTATTGGAATGTCACGTTTTCTTGTTGAGTTTGCAACCATTAATGCCACGCCTTTAACTGTAAGGCTACAGGTTATATACAGACACACAGTGACTGGAAATTGTAGGCACGTTTGGCGTTGGTTTGGGACAATCTAATGATAGTCAAGGACTTATGGCTGCTTTGGTCTCCTGTGATCAAACTGGAAGACTGGGGTAAGGTTGCTTTGGCAAGCACCGTGCCAGTTATCACTGCTAGCAGGAAAAACTTCCACTACTAGTCGTATAGGACATACATAATGTGGATCACAAAGAACGTTGATCATCGATATCCAAGAAAAAATTTCTTTTTGATTGGATTGTTGAGTTGGTGGTTATGAAATTTAGATCTCACCATGTAACCTTGCTCGGATCTAGATCAATACACACTCTGGATTTTGTGTCTTATCTGGATCTCTCAGAATGGATTTTAGGGAAATTAGTTCATGTCCTTGCTGTGATATGGTCTGAATTCTGAATATTGTACTTACTTTCCATTAGGCAAGTGTGAGGAGGGAGATCCTATGAGTAAACCTGTGTAATGCAAACTGCAAATAAGTAGGATTTTACTCTGATCATGCCTTTTCTTTTGTGTGTGGAAGATACGAAATGCTTCGGATGATATTTCGTAAATAATCGTAAGTCTTGTACTTCCTGTTTAGGAATGGTGTGCAGCAGAGAAGGAATTCATGGCAAGATGGAGTCTATGGTACCAACTGCCCCATCCCACCTGGGCAGAACTTCACTTATGTGCTCCAGGTGAAAGACCAGATTGGTAGCTACTTCTATTTTCCTTCACTTGGCATGCACAAGGCTGCAGGAGGCTTTGGTGGCTTCAAAATCGCAAGCCGTTCTGTCATTCCTGTACCATTCCCTCCTCCTAGTGGAGATTTCACATTCCTGGCTGGTGATTGGTTCAAGAAGAATCATAATGTTAGTATCGTTTTGAAGCAAATTCTAACTACTAAATA
Source organism: Populus euphratica (assembly GCF_000495115.2). Taxonomy (NCBI): domain Eukaryota; kingdom Viridiplantae; phylum Streptophyta; class Magnoliopsida; order Malpighiales; family Salicaceae; genus Populus; species Populus euphratica. The sequence continues at coordinate 481,689 of NW_011500015.1, read as the reverse complement.
CACAGAATTTCAGGAAAAGTGAAAGACAGCTATGTTCAGTGCCAGATATACTCTTCAATGGGCTTATGTATCTTGCAGGATTTAAAAGCAATTTTAGATGGTGGGAGTGATCTTCCCTTTCCCGATGGGCTTCTCATCAATGGTCGTGGATCAAATGGTTACACATTCACTGTTGATCAAGGTAATCAATTATGAACAGCAGTTACTCCATCTTGAATTCAAACATACAGCGACAGTGTTCAAATTAAGATTATTTTGCGTTGTATGCTGGCCAGGCAAGACTTACAGGTTCCGGATATCAAATGTCGGGCTCACCACTTCCATCAATTTTAGAATCCAGGGGCATAAAATGTTACTGGTGGAGGTTGAAGGAACTCACTCGCTGCAAAACACTTATGATTCCCTAGACATCCACCTGGGGCAATCTTATTCTGTTTTGGTTACAGCTGATCAAGCAGCACATGATTACTTCATTGTTGTCTCAACACGCTTCACCTCTCAAGTGCTCACTACGACCTCCATTCTTCATTACAGTAATTCAGCAGGAAGTGTTTCAGATGCTCCGCTTGGTGGGCCAACTATTCAGATTGATTGGTCTCTTGAACAAGCTCGATCCTTAAGGTGCTTCCAAATTCCTGTTGTCGAGCTCCTCATAGGTGCAATAATTATAGCATTCATGCTGATCTTTGCTCCTACAGGGTATAGCTTGACATTTATTTGCCTAGTGGTGTTGTAATTACCCGAGATGTAGTGATTCTGGAACTCTGCATTCGTCCTATTTATTTTTCATATAGCAGTAAAATTCACTTATTGTGTTTGTTGCGACATACATGATATCCATAGTTGTTATATGATGCATAAAGGTAAGAAGAGTGCCTCCCTTTTAGTTTGCCAAGGAGAGTCTTTTGCATACTACAGGAGTTCTGTTATTGATTTGTGTCCCTCATATTAATCAGGAGGAATCTATCTGCAAGTGGCCCAAGACCTAACCCTCAAGGCTCTTATCATTATGGATTGATCAACACAACTCGTACAGTTAGACTTCAGAACTCTGCTCCCATTATTAATGGGAAGCAAAGGTTTGCTGTCAATAGTGTGTCCTTCATCTCTGCTGATACTCCACTTAAACTTGCGGACCACTACAATATCCCTGGAGTTTTCTCCCTTGTAAGCATCCCGGACAGCCCCACTGGTGGTGGGGCGTACCTCCCGACTTCTGTCATGGCTGCTGATTTCAGAGGTTATGCTGAGATTGTTTTTGAGAATCCAGAAGATAATGTGCAGTCTTGGCACATTGATGGACACAACTTCTTTGTTGTGGGGTAAGTTCATCATAACCTAATTTCACCATGCATTTTTTCCACTGGATTAGATAATCTGAATGCTTTCTGATGAGCAGGATGGATGGAGGACAGTGGTCACCTGCAAGCAGATTAAGTTATAATTTGAGAGACACAATATCTCGTTGCACAGTTCAGGTACACCATACAGAATTCTTATTAATAGCAGAAAAATTGTGGATCATAAGATTGTTTTCATCTGGTCTCCTTTTAATTTGGATTGGTAGCATTATAAGAGGTTTGATTGCATCTTTAGTAACATTACAACTTTTCAGAAAGCTGGAAATTTCTTATTTTAGTTTTGGGCATGTCAATTTCATGAGTAGCCTACCTGTGTCATATAGATTTTGCCGTGTTCTGTAATTGGACAAACTAAATTCTCCTGTTATCAAGTTTCAATAAGCAAAGTTTTTCCTTCAAAATATTTAATAGCCCTTAATTCAAATTACTCAGCATTTTGCACAAGGCCACATGATTTCAAAATGGAAACCAGCACTTCTACTATTTCTAAACCATCTCCTTTTCCTTTTGATAATAACATGAAGCTTCTTTTCGAATTTATTCATTCATTCCTTTCTTAGCAATCTTCTGAGTTTCAGATTACATGTTGGTTGTGAAAATTCACAATTCCTCAATCCCCTCACCATGCTCTAGTCTGCAAGCACTTAGATGGGCTCTCCTTATTTATGAAGTTCTCAACCTAAAAGGAAGAAGCATTTGTCATTTACAATGTTTTGATCAAATACAGGTCTATCCCGAGTCATGGACTGCAGTTTACATGCCTCTGGACAATGTTGGAATGTGGAATGTAAGGTCTGAAAACTGGGCACGGCAGTACTTGGGACAGCAATTCTATCTTCGAGTCTATTCCCCTGCAAATTCGTGGAGAGATGAATATCCAATCCCCACAAATGCTCTTCTTTGTGGTCGGGCAGCAGGACTTCGAACTCGGCATTTATAGATCACCATGATTGGCAGAGACTTGTCACAATGGGCTGACAAGATCAGATTTAATCTAGGATATCAGATTTCCACTAGTTATGCAAAAGGCTTGACTCGAGCCAATTTTACCTAATGTTGTTGTTCTTATTGTCACTTATCCCTAAATTAATTTCATTGGATTCAATCACTATTAGAACCTGGAGTTCATTCTATAGATATATAAATACGGGTGTATGATATTTCCTTTCCCTTCATCAGCTTTCCTCACTGTATGTGGGAAACCTGAGTGGTTGTCCTGGTTATGGAAATTTCTGAAGGTTGAACTGCTGATCATAACTCTGGTTTTGAACTTTCAATCGCCCTGTCTGGTGATAGGTAAGATATCTGCTGTAATGCATGCATTTATGGTTCAGACATTAACTTCCTTCCCAAAGACCATTGACCTGCTATCCACTTCACATGCTTCAGCAACCGCAAGCATATGCCAGGTCATCTGTCTGGTTACAACCTTAATGCATTGAGTGTTGATTTAACAAAACAAATTGACTGTACTAATTTGCTTCTTCAGAGATTAATCCTTCTCCCTGTTTTTTTGTCTATGTCGGGGAAGATCAAAGGATAGTTTTTAAAGTTTGAAGCATATAAAAAGATTTCAATAAATGAGAAAAAAGGAGATCTCAATCTCCATTAATTTGAATTTAATGAAGGTGACCCTATATGAGCGAAAGGAAGATGAGACGGTAAATATATTTTCATAAATTTCCCTCAAGAGAGACAACTAGTATATCTCGTACATGTGATTTTGTGAATAGCAGCCCTGAAGAGATCGGCAAAGAGATTACCAAAAACTATATTCTGCAGAAAATGTATAGATCAACGAGAAAAAGGAATCGGCACACCACCATTAGTTATTCCAATGCATGCAGATCATGCATGCTATGTTATAATTTGTAGGTCCCAAATGTGTCAGTGCGATAACGGATGGTCTGCTCAGCAAACCATTTCAGAAATTCTGTAGGGCGATAAATCAGTGCACTAACTAGGCTTAAACACTGTGAAAATTAATCTTATTGATCATTGAATTATATTTCATAGACCTTTGCATTTTAGACAGTACTGATGTAGTATCAGACAAAGAATTGCTTAACCCAGTTCGGTGTTGCATGATTTATTGTAGTCGGCGGAATTTTTACACAGTCAAATTGAGAATTAACTGGTGCAGATGATAAATACTCCATGCTAATTCAAGTAGAGAAGGGTATAGAGTGTCGATTTGGTTGAATGACTTCCCTTCATCATGAAAGTCTCTTTTATTAAATATAATTTTGATTTACATTCCACAAATATACTACCACAAATTATAATCTCGGCCTAATTATAAAAAGTTATTTACATTATGGTTACATAAATATTTACATATGTTTTTTTTATATAAATAGCAAATACATACATACATATATATGTATGTATATATATGTATGTATATATCAAAACTAATATTAGTTATTTACATTATGGATAATTCTAATTAAAAAGACTGTACTGACGTGTTAGGTAATAAAGAAACATCAATTTACCAACTAAAAATTAATAGCATTGGCAAATCATTGATTTGGTAAACACATTCGTTTTTTGAAGGTTAGTAAAGATACGTGAAAGAAAAATAATATTAGTATTCACAACTTTTTAAATAGAATAACAATCCACTTCAATATATTTAATATGCTTATCAAAAACAAGATTGATAATAACCTGAGTAGCACTTATGTTGTTAACATGAAGAAGAGTAAAAATAGCATGGGAAAATCTAATTTCTACAAGAGGACCACGAAGCCAAATAACCTAGAGCAAACAACCGACATGGCTCTATATTCAGATTTGGTTGAAGATTCGAAAACATTATATTATTTCTTACTTTTTCAAGATATCAAAGAATCACCGATAAGTATATACCAACTTGTGATAGAGTGAAGGGTATTAAGACATTTTGTCCAATTAGCGTCACTAAAAGCAACAAGGCAAATAAAAAGAACCAACTGGGTAGAAAAGATCACAGCTAGAAAAGCCAAGTAGATATCGAATGATGTAATGAACAAATATCAAATATAAATGACAGGAAGATAGCATAAATTAATTAACTTGCTAAACTACAAAAAATATATCAGGTCGGGTAATAATAAGGTAATTTAAGCTACCAACTAATTACCGATATAGAGTTGGATCAAGAAGAAGATCCTCGAAACTTAACATTCATCATCTCCAAAGAAGCAGCCACTGGAAAAGGATCTTGAAGATGAGCTATAATAATCTCAATTTGTAAATTCAATATATATATATATATAGTTACCAATTATATATAAAAGTTATTGGAGAGTGAGATTGAAAAAAATTAATTAAAAAAATAAATTGAATCAACTTGTTAAATACGTAACCTAAATCATAAAATGTGAATGGCCTTATAAAAAAACAAATAAAAAAAATCATAAAGCTTGATTTTAAAAAATACCAAAAAATAAATAGAGTCAATTCAGGTCAATTTACCAAACTCGCGATCCATGTTATAAGATTAGGATAGCTTCATAAAAAATAAATAGAAAAAATTATGAAACTCAATTTTCAATTAATCTAATATTAAAAAATAAAATAGAAAAATAGAAAAAACAACCAAAAAAATATCTCGAGTTAGCACAAGTTAACCTGTTAATTATATTAATCTAATATTAAAGAATAAAATAAAAAAATAGAAAAAACAATCAAAAAAATATCTCGAGTTAGCGCAAGTTAACCTGTTAATTATGTTGTTTAAATTATTAAATTAAGATAAATTTATAAAAAAAATTAAAAAATATAAAACCCACTTATAACGGATCTTTAATGTTAAAAGTTTAAATTAAAAAAATATTAAATCCATGAAAAAATATATAACAAAAAAAATTTACATTTTTTAAAATAATTTAATATTAAATAATAAAAAAAATAGATTGTTGAAGAGTAAAGTTGAAAAAAATAAGCAAAAAACACAAATATTATTCTAATAAATAACTATTTTTTATTTTTTATTTTTTATGCAACTACATTAATTTAGCCCAATCGTTTAGTATTTCGTTAATAATTCATCTTCACTACATGCCCAGAATCTAAATTTAAACAAATATATTCATGTACACCGTTGATTCTCCCATGGAAGAGGCTTTACCTTCGATTATCTAAGGGAATTCAATTCTGTCCTGCACTCCTGCCCCATAACAATTAATAGTTTGTTTTTACTTTTGTTTATGTGTTTGTTGTAAATGTAATTCATTATATTAAAAAATATAAAAATAAAAATAATAAATTTATATTTTTACTATTATATTTTTTATTTTTAGTGACGTGCTCATCACTAAAAATAAACATAAAAAATTTAAATATATATAAAATACTTTATAGGTTTAGAAATATAGTAACAAATGTTTTTAAAATTATTTTTTATTTAAAAATATATTAAAATAATATTTTTTATTTTTTTAAAATTATTTTTAACATCAACACATCAAAATAATTTAAAAATATTAAAAAAATATTAATTTAAAAAATAAAAAATATTAATTTTTTTTAAAAAATATTTTTAAAAACAGCTATACTCTGTTTTTCTCCTCGATCTTCAGGATATATATCTGGCGAAAACGGAAATGCTCTCCAAACACTAATTCCCCTGCTAACCAATACTTGGAATTGGATGGATAGTCTTTGAACTAGCACAACTATTAGCAAGTTCCGTCGTTGTGAGAAACTTCCTCGTACGCCGGTTTCGAGATTTCGCTTGCTAGCCGCAGTTTCGAGTTTGATGCTATAAAATAGCTAATTCCTAATTAAAAATATATTAAAATAATTTTATTTAAAAAATATATTTTTAATATTAATACATTAAAATAATTTAAAACATAAAAATATTTATTTTAAATAAAAAATATTTTAAAATTTTAAAAAATATAGTTTGTACCATATTCCACTGTATTTTCAAATACATTAATAACAAAATAAAATAAATCTATGGTTGCCGATTTTGATTTTCTTGATAGTAGAAAATAATTTTCCATCACTAATTTCATGTTTTTATTTTTAATAGACATTAAAAAAGAAATTTTTTTTGTTAAAGATAAATAAATATCTTATATTAATAAAATAGAATATATCTACGTTATTTTCATCAAAATAATTTATCATAATTATTTTTCAACTGGGACCAGAAAACAAAATCACTTGTTAAATTTTATATGTTCAACATGCCCTTTATTAAATACTTCAAAATAGAAAATGCCATTTAAAAAAAAATTGTATTACGGCCTAAAACTGTAAAGAAATAGAGAAAATCTTTGATATTCCTTGAAAATTATTTGAATAATAACTGATCTTCAATGAAAAAATAAATTTATTTTAGGATATTTAAAAAATAAAAAATATTATCTTTAAAAACATGTTCTCTTTACACCTCGTATTTTGGAAATATATAATTTCACTATAAAATTATTCTAAAGATAAATGTATTTTTATATCTATATGTTTTAAACTAAATATATTTTTATTGTCTCGGCAAATGCTACCTTGTAGACTACTGTGGGCACAAACCTTTTTTTTACTGACAAATATAGCACACAGGCGAGGGGAGAGAGCAAATGGGAGAAAAGAGATGAGAGAAAAGGAATGAAAGGAGAAGAAAAACCTAAAATCGGCACCCCACAGTCAACTCGCTGACGAAACACATGGATTGAATATGCTGGGGGTATGTATTTCATCTCACAGTAGCTTAATAAGGCTTAATTAGATAGATAATAAGACACAAATGACTGAAATGGATTGTGTTCTAGGCTAATTTTGATCATGTTATGACCTAGACTAGAAATCTTGGATGTTAATCTAGGCTGACATTGATTTAATAAGACATGACTTGGATGTTAATCTAGGCTGACATTGATTCAATAAGACATGATATTGTTTTTTTATTTTATTTTATTTTTTATATATTTTTTATTTTTTATCCTCTTAATATTTAATTATTTTACAATTGAGTTTAATCAGTTAAATAATAATTAAAACAATTGCTTATTGAATTTTTCTAAAATTAAAGTTATGTTTTAAAAAATATTCAAAACTAGATTATTTTTTATTTGAGCCAAACTAAACCACTATTAACATGGTTAAGGTTGGAACCTTAACCATGTTAAGGGACTATAACAAATAAAAACCACATAAATTGTGCTAGAAAGTTTTTTTTAGTTCAAAATTTATTTATTTTTTTTAAAGAGATAATAGCATATAATTAAACAAAAATATTAAATAGCATGACATGCTAACCTATTTATTATTGACAATTCTTTTTTATTATTATTATTATTAACACATATAATAATTGATCTATTTTGTTAAATACCAACCAGGCTTTTAATATGCATTTGAGATTTTCTATCACAACAAAAAATTGAATAATTTCTTCATGTTTTTTTAATGTTTTAGTTAACTTGATATGCCCATGACAGAGCACTAATACCATAATTAATATAAATTAAACCATAATCCCAATTTACATATGTTGAGCAAACTTTTTCACAATTTGGAAGGTTAGGGCTAGATTATGAATTACATAGTGTGTATTTAGGAGTGTGATAAGATGATTTTAAGTTTTTTTTATTGATTTTCATAAAAAAAACAAAAAAAAACATGTATTCATAATTTTTAGTTAAGTGTGAATTATGCTTAAATGAGTTATACTTCCATATAAATCCAAATTCACCTCACCTCATCTCAATCCCACACACACATGGGTAGAGTTTATTTTCAAGGTGGCACCTTAATTTTAAAATAATTAAAAAATATTTTTTAATATTTTTTTATCAATTTAATATGTTGATATTAAAAATGTGTTTTGTAATAAATTTTTAAATAAAAGTATTTTAAAAAATTATTATTATTACAATACCAAATAATTTCAAAATAAACTGTGCGTAATTACGTTGCTAGCCTTAATTTATTTTTATATTATTTTACATATAGCATCTTTTGGAGAAGTTAAGCTAGACTTTTGTCAGCAGACGAGAAACTCCCTCTAATGACTTCGTCGACAGACAAGAAACTCCCACTAATTAATTAAACATAGTGCCTGCACGTTGGACTTCTTGTGCACGCCATCTGGAATTTTGTTAACTTTGTCGAAGAATATAGATTTTCAAGGTACAAGGATTTGAATGCCTAACTTTCATATATTAATTTGTAAAAGATATTTTAAAAAGCATCTATTACTGCATTAATAAATATAAATGGATTGTTTATAGAAACAAAGTCAAAAGCAAAAGTGACAAAATAACATGTATGGATTTGTGGCATCCTTTGTTGTAATGTTTGCGGATTTATAAAATAAATATATTTGATATTATTATAATTATAAATTTATACTAGATAAATAATAAAAGCTAAAAGTACGATGAAACCAATATTTTATAATAAAAAAAAATTATGTTGGTGATAAAAGTTTAGAGATTGAACAAAATAATTTGTATCACTCTAAAGTGTTCTGTGAGGAAATATATAATGTTTTCGTCACATGATTTAACTTTTTTGTTAATAAAAAATAAAAAAATTACAAAGCTAAATTTTTTATTAATTTAATATTAAAAAAACCAACAAAGATAATTATGGAAGAATAAAAACCAATAAGAAAAAGCGTTATGGTAATTAACAATGTTTTGTGAGAAAAATTATATCGCTATCTCCAATAAAATTAACAAAGATAATTTTAGAAAAAAATATAAAAAAAACTATTTAGAGAAATACTGTAGCAATTCACAGTATTTTGTAAGAAAAGCTACAATGCTTTCCACATATGATTTAGTTTTATTGTAATTATAATTCTTAACCAACTCAATATTTAAAAAAAATCCACAAAAATAATTTTAAAAAATCACATGAAAAAACACTGCAACAATTCATAATATTTTTTTTATATAAATTATAAAGTTAAATTTTCAATAAACTCAATATTAAAAAAAAAATCAATAGAGATTATTAAAAAAAACACGGAAAAACTATGTTCAAAACAATGTAACAATTTATAATATTTTATGATGAAAGTTATAATGTTTTCCTACATGATTTAGCAATATTTATAATGACTTATAATTATAGTTCTCAACCAGTATAATATTAAAAAACTAAAATTAACAATTATAATTTAAAAAAAATTATAAGAAAAAAAAACTACAATACCTTTCCCGTATAATTAAATTTCATTACAAAGTTAAATTTTAACCAGCTCAATATTAAAAAAATAAAATTGATAAAGATAATTTTAAAAAAATAAAACCCAAAAAAACAAAAAAAAACTATAGCAATTCACAGTAATTTGCAAGAAAAGTTATAATATTTTTCTCACATAATGTAACTGTAATTTTTAACTAATTTAATATTAAAAATAAAATAAAAAAGATAATTTTGAAGAAAATAATAAAAAACAAAAACAAAAAAACTATGTGAAGAAACATTATAGCAATCAATAATATTTTAAAAAAATTACAAAACTAAATTCTCATTCAACTTAATATTTTAAAAAATAAAATCAATATATATATAATTTGAAAAATAAAAAATAAAATAAAAAATTATATATGAAAATAGAATAGCAATATATAGTATTTAAACAAAAATATAAGGTGAAAATTTTAATTAGTTTAATATTAAAAATATAAAATTAATAAAGATAATTTAAATAAATAAATAAATAGATAAGTAAAAAGGGGAGAATAGGTAAAAAAAAAAGGGAAGTAATTTTGAAAAAAAAAGAAAAGAAAAAAGAAAAAAATGAGAAAGTTGGAAAGAAAAAGAAAAAGTTAAAAAAAGAATGAAAAAAAACGAAAAAGTAAAAAAAGAAGAAAAAGTTAAAAAAAGAATGAAAAAAACGAAAAAGGAAAAAAAGAAAAAAAAAAGAAAAAGAGGAATGCACTGTATTCTTTAGGTTATTACTTAATCGCTAAATCATATAGTCAATCAATGAATATTTACAAATAAGATAAAAATAATAGAAATTAGTTAGAATGTATTTTTTTTTTCTTTTTCTTCTTTAATACTTTGACAAATAAACTCATATATTATTTATAGATAGTAATTAATTTATTTTTCATGTCACCGCATCATCAATGAAGAAATTTCATAGGACATCGTCTTGCTCACACAGACGATGAAGGAAAGAGTGAGGAAGGTAGGGAGACTACAGTAACTAACTCTGTTTCCCGCCGATTAGGCCTTTCTATATATAGCATTTCCCGCCGCCCAATGGTCAGTATCCCACTCCACACTCCATTTAACGCCTTCTTTCTTTTCGGGTAAAAAGAAAAGACACTTTCTTCTTCATTTCATTTCATCATCTCTATTCCAACATCAATGGAGCTTCGTTCTCGTAGAAGGCTCTCCGGACTCTCAATCAACGGTTGTTTTCTTAATCTTTTTTTATCTGCTCTTAATTTCTGTATATGATGAGGATTAGAGGTGCTGTTTGGTATAGACTAAGATGAAATGAAGCGACTGATAAATTTTAGGTTTTCTAAAGTTTTGTGTTTTTTTTTTTTTTCATTTTAACCGTGAGAGTGATGCTTAAGGAAATTTCTTCTAGATTTTGACAATTAGGTTTCGATTTGATTTTGATTTTCATTAATTTGAAAGTTGCTGGTGTTTAGGAAGTCCTTGATTTTTGGTTTTTCTTTTGTTTTCTTTTTTGGAAAAAAATATTTCTAGATTGTTGCTAAGGAATAAATTAAATGTTGGTGAGTTATTTTTACCAGGATTGTAAAATTAATGACTTTGGTTTTGTGCAGGCGATGGTGAGCATGGGGAAAGCGGTTCTTGTAACGAAGAAGACGGAAACAATTACATGGGGAGTGGCGGTGGCGGTGATGGTTCTGATGACGAATTCTATGTACTATCTTCAGATTCTGATGATAATAGCTTTGGTAATGAATTTACTTTCCTGTATAAAAAGAACTCCTGCTTCTTCAATCCCTTTTCTTTTCTTTTTTCGATTTTTTTTTCATTTTCTTATTGAGGTTCACTAGTTAAAGTTTTGTAATTGTTTGAAAAAAAATGTGAATTATATTTTTTTTCATATGTTTCAATGGAAGATATTTCCCACAATTGAAAGAGATGGTTTGGATTTTTGATATATAAAAAAAAATTTATGCTTCTAAAATAATAAAAAAAGTCTGCAAAATTCTTTTAAGGAGCTTACATGTTTCTTTGAAATGAATGAAGCATGTGAAATCAAAGCTTACAAGTTGAGATTGGATTGCATCACTGACATCCCAGCGAATGAATAGGTGAAATGACTGAAGAGACGGGGGATTTGCTCTTAAATCATCAGGCAAAGGCTACGATTGGTGTCCATGATTGGCAAGGTAGAGTCATTTTTTATTCTTTTTTATAAATGCTAGTAGTGTTCCCGTGCCTTATTTTGTACTGCCTTCTGCTAAGAGGGGTACTATGGAACAGGTCCCATTAATGAGCAACAACCAGCTGAGCAATCAACAGCATCTCAAAAAAAGAAATACTATAAGACAAACAAGAGGCGCAAAAAGAGGTCAGGGGAATTGTTGATGTGGGAAGTTTGGGAAGAAGGTCACGACAAATGGATTAATGAGAACTTGAGTGAAGATGTTGATTTTGATCATCATCGTGGATTGGAAGCTAAAACTGCCGAGGCACCATCTGACTTGATTATGCCTCTGTTAAGGTTCCAAAAGGAATGGTTAGCCTGGGCTTTGGAACAGGAAGAGTCGTCCACCAGAGGGGGAATTCTTGCAGATGAGATGGGAATGGGGAAGACGATTCAAGCAATTGCTCTTGTCCTTGCCAAACGGGAGCTCCATCAAAATTTGTTTGAATTCAATGGTCCATCACCATTTTCAGGCTCATCCAGTGATTTGGCTGGAATCAAAGCCACCCTTGTAGTCTGTCCGGTGGTTGCTGTAACTCAGTGGGTAAGTGAGATTGACCGGTATACTACAAAAGGAAGCACCAAGGTTCTGGTTTATCATGGGGCTAATAGAGAAAAGAGTTCCAAACTGTTCCATGATTACGATTTTGTCATAACAACATACTCTATTATTGAGTCTGAATTCAGAAAATACATGATGCCTCCCAAGAAGAAATGTGTGTATTGTGGGAACTCCTTTTATGAAAAGAAGCTTACAGTTCACCTAAAATATTTTTGTGGGCCTGATGCTAATAGAACAGCAAAGCAATCTAAGCAAGCTAAGAAAAAGCTGAAAAATGTACCATCAGCATCAAAGCAGAAAACAGAATCTGATAAAGATAAGAGTCGTCCAATGGAGCTTTCAGAAGCTGAACTAGGATTGCAAAAAGAGAAATCACTTTTGCACTCGTTGAAGTGGGAGCGCATCATTTTGGATGAGGTGAGTTGGCATGCATAAATGTGCCTGGGGGTTATTATGTCTGTTTCCTTATAAATTTGCCCCCCTTTGATGCATTGTGAATTCAAGACCAAAATAACATGGGAGACAGACAATTGTACCAGGTTTTATGACATTTTCCATAGCTTTCTTTGTCCTTGTTCATCTCTCCTTTGTGTGATGGTAACCATTTAAGTTTCCTTTCCTTTTGGAGCCAATCTCTTAACAAATTTGGGTACCAAACTAACGACCTCCAGCTTCTTTAGGAGTTTTCAGTTTGTTATGGGTTTCAAGTAGATTCTTGAATTTCATTTGAAACTTTGCTAAGAAAATCTTTTCTTTCCCAGCAAGTTAATTATCCACGGTCCCCTTTCTATGACAATTTGTTCTTTTACTTCGAGTGAAACAATCAACAAACTTTTAATTATCCTTAGTGCATGAAATGTCGCTTTCCCATTATTTTCTGCTTTGCTGTTCCCATAAATTCCATTCTTATGTGCATTGTCTCATTATTTTTATTTTGAAATAATGAAAAAAGTACATGCTTTCTATATCTCAGCCCTCACCAACTTTTGTTTTTTATTTCCATCATTTGTGCGCGTATTACTTTCTGAAGCATACCTTTTCCCCTTCATGCCCAACATAGGCCCATTTTATAAAAGATAGACGTTGTAATACAGCAAAAGCCGTTTTTGCCTTGGACTCTTCATACAAATGGGCTCTGAGTGGCACTCCCCTCCAAAACCGTGTTGGTGAACTTTACTCTCTGGTAAGTTCACCGTGCACTTCAAATCAAATAACTCTAATCATGTAGAATTTTGTCATCTTATGCGTTTGGAGTTCTGTCATTGCAGGTACGCTTCCTGCAAATAGTTCCATACTCATATTACTTGTGTAAGGATTGTGATTGCAGAACTCTTGATTATGGGTATGGTTTAAGATTCAAGCTTTTTTATTTTATTTTATCTAACTGACCTTATTTACGAGTGTGGTGTGAGGTTTATGATTATCTTATTCCATTTAGTCCTAAAAATTGGTCTATTCCTTTCTACTGATCAACCTCAGTTTTTTTTAATCAATTCTTTTTATGGATAATGCAAAATTAGTACTATAACTTCTTAAGCCTTTCTGGAGAGGCTTTTTTTTTCTCAATGTATATTTTTCTCTTCTTTGTTCTCTGTTTGACAAGAAATTTCTACTTAGAATTACTGGTTGTGAAGTTAGTTGCTTGTACCAATTCAAGGTTCTCTCATTATTTTACTTTTACATTTTTTCTATATCTATAGCCTTTCTGGGGTAATTAATATTTAGACACGCTTAATTGTTTTTTTTTTTGTTTTTTGTTTTGCTAAACCCAATACCACTTTGTAGGTCATCCACACAATGTTCTAGTTGTCCTCATAGTTCTGTGAGGCATTTTTGTTGGTGGAATAAAGTGAGTGTTGCAGACTATTACTTGTCAATTTTTTAATTATAATATTTTGTGGGTATCTATTACTGAAGCAATTTTTTGTTCTTAATATACTTCTTTTCTTTCTTAGTATGTTTCTAACCCAATACAAAAGCATGGAAATGCTGATTATGGACGAAGAGCGATGATATTGCTCAAACACAAAGTCTTGAAGAACATAGTGCTAAGACGCACGAAAAAAGGGAGGGCTTCTGATCTTGCTCTTCCTCCTAGAATTGTGAGTTTTCCTTCTACACTGCCAGACAGCAACTTTATTAACTGATAAAAAACCTTTGATATTAATCTTAGCTTCCTCTCTTCTCCAGGTTATATTGAGGCGAGATATCCTGGATGTTAGAGAAGAAGATTATTATGAATCATTGTATAATGAAAGTCAGGCACAATTTAATACGTATGTGTAATTCTACCTTTGCTGCTTTCATTTTTGTATGATCAATGCAATTTCTTCTAGAATGTTCCTCATATCATTACCCAACTACTTCAAGTTATTTGGTTTTTTTAATTGTCTGTTGCTAATAAAATTACATGTAAATGTAATGTGTATATGTTATCACAGATGCTTACACAATGCGACTTCCCCATTTCTGTTCTTCACAGATATGTTGAGGAAGGAACTCTGATGAATAATTATGCCCATATATTTGACCTCCTGACACGCTTGCGGCAGGTAAAAAAATCATTCACCATTGTGAAAATTATATCCATTGACTGCAGTATCGTGGCTTTCTGTGATGAAGTGCTATTTACCTGTGAATTGTTTGCTGCAATTAAAAAATTATGTGAAAGTTTTTTGAATTGTTCATGAGATGGTACACGTATATTATTTAATGGATATTGGAAATACTTGTGCTTGCAAGCAGTCATTTTGAGTTTCAACGATGCTCTGCAGTAACATAACTAGTTACTTTCTGTTATGGGACAAGTATTAAGTTACAACATGAAAAGTGGATGTTATTTCTCTGAATCTCAGTTTTATATAAAGAGAGAGAAACCTTAATTTTAGCCTGTGAAGTTTTGCTTCATTTTTGAATTTTGATTTTATCTTGGCATGGCTGAAATATGAAACTAATGGGTGCTTGCAAGAAAGGAGCTATATCCATCATTTGTATTGTATTCAAAGAACATATAGATGAACTTTCACCCTTCATGTCAAGAGTGTTGTGAATGGGATTTTTTAATTTTTAATTCAAATTTGATTAATATATTCATGGGATTTCTTCTACATTTTCCATTGCTTGTAGAAGATTAGCTTTTGATTTTAGAAGTTCTAAAACTATGTACTGGAAGTACCTTTCCAGACGCATCATTTTTCTCATTGGTTATTCAATATTGAGTTATATATTTAGAGTTCCTGACAGTTTTACCAAGGAATTAAATCCAAAAAAACGTGTTCTGCTTGCTGTTATTCTTGTTTTAGGTTTTAACAAATAAAAACTTGTGTCTTCTGATCAGTTAGCCCTGAAGGAAAACTCTTTCTGCTGATTTTCTTGTTTCTTGTCTGCAAAATTACAGGCAGTTGATCATCCTTACCTTGTGGTATATTCTAAAACTTCAGCACTAAAAGGTGGAAACGTGGTTGATCTCGATTCTGCCAAAAATGCTTGTGGTATTTGTCATGAACCAGCAGAAGATCCTGTGGTCAGCTATCTTTTCTGTTCCTGTGCTCATCTTTTCTTCAGATATTTATCTTTTCTAAAAGTGCAAAGAAATGCATTTCAGTTTTGTGCATTAGTAGTTTATCTCAACTCAAACTTTTGCTGGTGTGATCTGAATTAACATCTATATATAATAAGTTTGAACTGTCATAAAAAGCCAAATATATGAAATCCTCTGCAAGTTTAGAACACTAGTAACATTCAGGCAGAGCACCAGATACAGCTATTTCCCACATCTACAAAACATGAACTGGTATTGTTTGCACAAGATCCTGCCATCATTATCCCTGGTGAAGTGAGGGCCCCCTGAAATAGCTATTTTCCTTGTTATTTATGCTATATTGATGACATGTATAAAATTCATTCTTGGTGGTGATAAATTAATTAAATATTTATGAGTTAACAATTGTCAATCTTCCGTTATTTATTTATTTATTTATGGATTTGATACCTAGATAAACTTAAAATGATAGACATGTCCTTGGTAGTGTAGCATAGTAGAAAACTCAACATGCATGAGAATGTAAAATTTAATATGGAATTTGGAATATGCTGTTCTTGATCCCTACACTCTGGATTTCTGCTCTGCTTGATTGTTAAATCTTCATATTTACTTCCTCGACAATTTTCTATAGTTCACCTCATTTACCTACTCATTCAAGAATTAATGACCAGCTCCATTGTGCTTCCAACATTCGATGATCTCCACTAATGGTTAATAGGTTGATCATTTAAAATGGTAAATATTGTTCTTTGATTCTCAATACAGTAAAGGAGAAAAGGTGATTTCATAATCAAGTCTCCTTTTAAATGTATTTATTTCCTAGAAGACCACACCTTCATAGCATCTATGCAACACTTGGTTTTGCCTGAATCTAACAAATAGAATCTGCAATATGGTCTTCAATTGAATTTCTTTATGTAACGTTATCCTTATCATTTCAGGTTACCTCATGTGCCCATGGTTTTTGTAAGACTTGTTTGCTTGATTTCTCTGCTTCCTTTGGAGAAGTCTCTTGCCCTGTCTGTTCAAAATCACTCACTGTTGATTTCACTGGAAATGTGGATGCTGGAGATCAGACTGCTAAAACAACCATTAAGGGGTTTAGATCTGGTAGTATTCTGAACAGAGTACAGTTGGATGATTTTCAGACAAGCACAAAGATAGAAGCTTTGGTACGTGCTTATGGAATTGCTACATTTATTTCTATCCTTTATAATCATAGATGAACCTGCTTTTTAGTGTGGGGATTATATCTCCATTCACCATGGCTTGAAAGGATTTATATATATTTATGATACACTTCTAGAATAAAATGGCCAATGAAGAAAACTATTATCGAGTTAAAAATCTTGATATAAGAGTTAATGCGCTGGTTAGGCTCCCTAATCCAGGAAACAAAAAAAGTATTTTGTAGGTTAAATTTCATGTCAGTTGTACTGAGCTCTCCAAGTGTGCTTGTTTTTGTTTGCATGTTTTAAAATTTTATGTGATTATTGTCTGCAATTATCCATTATATGTGTGGTCATACTGAGTAGTTTGTATGGTTATAGAGGGAAGAAATTAGATTTATGGCTGAAAGAGATGGTTCTGCAAAAGGAATTGTTTTCAGCCAGTTCACATCATTTTTGGATCTCATACATTACTCTCTCCATAAGGTAAATTAAGATTTTTAATTCTATCTTCATTTATACTTGAAAAGAGAAGGACTATTTAATGAGACAAACTTAATGCAGTCTGGCATTAGCTGTGTTCAGTTGGTGGGAAGCATGTCTTTGGCTGCCAGAGATGCTGCTATTAAAAGATTTGCGGAGGATCCTGATTGCAAGATTTTCTTGATGAGTTTGAAAGCTGGAGGTGTTGCCCTCAATCTGACTGTTGCATCGCATGTGAGTGATTCTCCTCTTTTCTCTTGGTATTCTGTTTCCTCTGATGCGTTGTTACCTAATTTATAAAATCACAAGGCATGTGAAAAGTGTGACTTGTGATTTTGTTCATGCCTTTCTTAGCGGCTAAAATTTAGTCAGATTTATTTGGTTTGCAGTAGATGCTTAAGACTTGTGATGGAATTTTCTTACATGTCAATGCAAGTCCTTGTCACACGAGCCTTGTCTTTTAGTTTTTTTTTTTGTTCAAATTTTTAATATGGCAGTATATATTTGATTCCTTTTCCTATGCATGTACCTTGTTGTTTAGTCTGTTTATATATTGATCAATACCTACACGTGGTGGAATGTGTAGGTTTTCTTGATGGATCCTTGGTGGAACCCAGCAGTGGAGAGGCAAGCACAGGATAGAATCCATCGTATTGGGCAGTATAAACCAATAAGGTCCTACTTTAACCCACTATTCTGAGATCCTATGATAAGATGCTAGATCATTGCTTTAACAGTCAGTTTGGTTAATTGTAACAATGAACTGGCCATCTAACCAGTTCAGGCTTCTGGGTTTTTTTCTAAACAGAAAAAATTAGACTAAGGGCTGAAATTTATAGGTCCCCTATTTATATGGCCTTCTTTCTTTTGTTTTTCCAAACTCTTTGGGCGGATGCATTAGGGTTTCATCTTTCCATCTTTCACTAACATTGATAATTGTTTAGAGTAATTGACTGGGTAATTTTTTTCATATGTTGCCAAAAACAGGCGCTGCAGTTATTTGTCAAAGCGGGCTTATTGGTGGGGTGAAATTAGATTGTATTTAGGTTCTATTTGGTATGATTTTGCAAATTGATTTAAGTTTTATATATATATATATATATATATATGAATACTCAAAGAAAAGTCATAAATAAGTTATTTTTAACTTTTGACACGTAATTTTTTTTTCACAAAATCGAGACAAGATTTTGTTTTAATCGAGACATACTTTTAACTTGACTTATTTTGCCACTAGTCATTTATGAAAACAACTTTTCAATTAAGTCATGAAATTATTTTTCACAAATCATGACAAACAGACTCTTTCTCACTGACACTTCTTTTAAAAGGTAGCCGGCACAAAAATGCTACAAGTGCATGAGTTGGATATGTACAAAATTTCTATTAACTGATGATGGTGTGCTCTCAGGCCAGTCCATTCAATTAATGTTTCTATAGATGCTTTTCACATATTTTTTTTTTGCAATCAGTTTTGTAGAATATGTTTGTATACAAATCTTTTCCATACCCAAATTGACTTGACTTTCCTAGTAGGGTAATGTTGTCCTTGACTTGGCTATGTTTGATAGCACTTCTGACCTCGGTGAATTTTGCCACAAGAACTACATAGCCAAAGTTGTGAGCTGCTAAAGGTAGATGGCGGGGACTTTATACTCTAGGTGATCCTATTGTTCAGTTCAAGTCTCAAAAAAGAATTCACCTTGTTGAGCTTGAAGCAACTGTGTGCTAAAAATCTTTAGTGGGACTGAGTCTCTAACTAACTTTGGGTTGACGAAACTATAGTCTTATAGAATTTGAAGGTTCCATAATTAAATTGGTAGTCCATTGGAGCGCAATTGTGACGTAGCAGTTAAACCTTTGATCATCTTTTCTAATTGATGTTTGAATGACCCTGTCCCTAGTTTAGGTTGTTGGTTAAGCTGAACCTGGCGACTGATCTGTATAATTTTCCCTTAATTGGGCTTACATTGTTTTTGCACTCACAGGATTGTGAGATTTGTCATCGAGAATACCGTCGAGGAGAGGATTTTGCAGCTGCAAGAAAAGAAGGAGCTAGTGTTTGAAGGGTGAGTTTGATTTGTCTTTTAATTTTATTTTCTAATTGACAGGTTTCCACCTGTTGTGCAGCTAAATCTTCTTTATGATGCTTTTTGCAGGACCGTGGGAGGTTCTTCAGAGGCCCTGGGAAAATTAACGGAGGCAGATTTGCGATTTTTGTTTGCCACCTAAGGATAGAACTGCATTCAAATCTTGAAAGGCTGTGGGAAACTAACAGAAGCAGAAATGAGGTGGTTCCAAAAGAAAAGGCAAAGCCATTATTTACAACTTCTGCTTCAAATGTTCTATTTTTTGTATTTTGAACCCGGACTCTCTACTATATTTACTAGGATAAGATCTGAAACCTAAACCCTTCTGTTCTTACCGTTGTTCGTTGACAATGACGGCGTTGCATGCTCCTCCTCTTTTTTCATATCCTGCTTCGCTTTGCTTTGAATTGCCTTGCCTAAATCTTTTGGTCCCATCTGTTTTATCCTTGTTTCTGTAAATTGCCTCGTCTCTGCTAAAATTCCAATGAGGCCCAACCCAGGAACCAAAAAACCGGGCGACCCTTTGCGGCTTTCCAGTGAAAATAAAATTTGCCGCCGGCAGTCAGGTGAGTTACAAGTCTAATAAAAAATAAAAAATGAAGTCAGAGTGGAAGTCTAGCAAGCCACGTAATTAAACCCAAACTGTGCAATCAATCATATGTGGAGATTGGAAAGCGAATCCGGAAATCCAATCGCAGTTACTTTCTTACCCTTGCCTCTACATGAAAGCTTATCTGTTACCTCTATTTATTATAATATCATTCTCTGTTTACGAGGGTTTCGATTTAGGGCTTCTTATGATCGTGATTTTTTGTTATTAAAATAAAAGCTAAAAGGTATCATCAAGATACAATGTGGTGTATTAGAACAATGAAATGATCAATTTGATTATATATATATATATATAAACTAACAAAGCTTGCTATTGGATTAATGCCAGGGGATCCATTGAATATTACTGCTAAATGAATTCGGGACAAAGTGGTTTGTGCATCTCTCTTTTTTTCACATTAAAATGACTCCTGGCCGAAAAAATAGGTTGCTTTTGCTCAAGAAATTTTTTATAGTTTTTTTATAGTGAAATAAATACTCTTAAAAGCAAAAATAAATTAACATTTTAAAAAGAGTTTTTTCATCCTTTCATTTTTTAGAACATTGAAATAATATAATTATCCTTAAAATCATTAAGTTTAAAGGCCTAGAGTTTAAAGGTGTTTATATCTTTTCATTATGGTTTTTTTTATTATATTATTTTGTTAAAAAATATAAATAGTCAATGGGTTGTAATCAAGATTTTAATTGGATCACTCGAGTTTTTTTCCTTCCTTTATTTTTTCAAACCCGTCCTCAATTCTTTCAAGTCACAAGTGGACCTGTCGAGCGAAAGTCAAATTTTAAAATTATGCTTTTCACTTTTAAGAGATGGTTGTATCTTTCTTTGTCAAGGATGCATTGAAGTGTCTCCAATATTCTTTGTTGTCAAATGCACTATAAAAAAGATTATTACCACTTATCAAATAGAAAAAAAGAGTTATAGCGTACCCTTCTTATAACCTTTATCTTAATATTTATATTTAGATATTCTATATTTTTTATAATAGCACACGCAAACTCTCATTTAAACTATTTAATAACTTCATTTACATCTTCAAAACAATGTCTTTATCTTTTTTTTATTAGGCGATCATACCTCCTCAACCAAGTCCTTGTGAAATAGATTTTCTTTCCATTCTTAAATACATTGGAAAGATCTTCACTATTGTTTTCATTGAGAGCATAAATGTGAAACCAAGAAATTTATAATTTAAATATACGGATGTGTAAACTTCCATTGAAACATAAGATTGAAAATGGTATGATTTCAATGAATAATGGAAATTAAGATAAAAAATAATAGATAAATAATGATACATAATGGAAGGAATGACCTCCATAAAAAGAGTTTTGATTTAGAATGTATAAGGATAGAGAAATTAGTAACGCGTTTTTATGGATAAAATAATGAGAAAAATAATAAAATATTTCTAGAAAATAAGTGAGGTAAGAAAAAATAAATTATAATAAAGGATGGTGCATGAAAAGAGTAGGACTAAAGGTGCGAGCACTGATTAAAAATTAATGACATTACTTTGAAACTACAATAAGTCTGATAAATAAATAAAGATGAAAATTTTAAAATAATAAAATAACTTTAAATGTTTAGAAGGATAATTAATATGATTTTATGTAAAGATTAAATAAGAAAATTTAGATTATTGATGAAAATTCATGAACTGATCAATTTTACATTAGAAAATAGAGCTTTCAGTCCAATTATCGAATCGGAATATAATTTTGCATAAAATTTATTAATATATTTTCTTATCTTGATTAAATATCCCATCCCAATTAGAGTTTGTTATGATAAAATTTATATAAAAAAACTTGAAACTTTTTAATGTATCACAATTTTTTTTATATAAAAATCAAGGCTTACAATAACAAACTTCAAGTTATATGTATTTTTAATCTAGTGTTTGCTATAAGCTTTATTGTGAACAAATTTTCTAATTGCATTTGTCATGTCAAACATCTTTCCGACACACCTCTTATTTTATTCTTTATATGTTAGTATCTCATTGAATTTTATAGGTACTCCTGTAGA
This sequence comes from Populus euphratica, assembly GCF_000495115.2. Taxonomy (NCBI): domain Eukaryota; kingdom Viridiplantae; phylum Streptophyta; class Magnoliopsida; order Malpighiales; family Salicaceae; genus Populus; species Populus euphratica. The sequence goes on along the minus strand of NW_011500015.1, from coordinate 459,461 downwards.
TTTTTTATATGTTCATTATACAATATATGTTCTCTAGGTTTCTATATTGCTCAGTTATTTTTGATAACTCCTATCATAACATGTATTTTTAAGTAAAAATAGAAAAAATAGAGTGATCTCTCTTTTTTTCACATTAAAATGACTCTTAGCCAAAAAAATAGGCTGCTTTGTTCAAGAATTTTTTTATAGTGAAATAAATACTCTTAAAAGCAAAAATAAATTAACATTTTAAAAAGAGTTTTTTCATCCTTTCATTTTTTAGAACATTGAAATAATATAATCACCCTTAAAATCATTAAGTTTAAAGGCCCAGAGTTTAAAAGTGTTTGTCTTTTCATTATGTTTTTTTTTTGTTATATTATTTTGTTAAAAATATTTAAAAAAATATAAATAGTTAATGAGTTGTAATTAAGATTTTGATTGGATTATTCAAGTTTTTTTTCTTTATTTTTTTAAATTTAACCTTGATTTTTCCAGATCACAAGTGAAGCAAACTCGAATTTTAAAACTATGATTTTCACTAAAAGTGCCAACATATATTTTTTTCAGGGGATGGTTGTATTCTTTGTCAAGGATCATTGAAGTGTGTCCAACATTTTTTGCTGCCAAATATATTATGAGAAAGATTATTACCACTTATCAAATAGGGAAAAAGAGTTGTAGCATACATTTCTTATAATCTTTATTTTACTATTTATATTTAGATATTCTATATTTTTTATAATAACGCACGCACACTCTCATTTAAAATGTTCAATAACTTCATTTACATCTTCAAAACAATGCCTTTACCTTTTTTTACTAGGCGGCCTCCTCAACCAAGTCCTTGTGAAATAGATTTTCTTTCCATTCTTAAATACATTGGAAAGATCTTCACTATTGTTTTCATTGAGAGCATAAATGTGAAACCAAGAAATTTATAATTTAAATATACGGATGTGTAAACTTCCATTGAAACATAAGATTGAAAGTAATATAATTTCAACGGGTGATGGAAACCAAGATAAAAAATAATAGATAAATAATGATACATAGTAGAGGGAATGACCTCCATAAAAAGAATTTTGATTTAGAATTTATAAGGATAAAGAAACTAATAACGTGTTTTGATGGATAAAATAATGAGAAAAATAATAAAATATTTTTAGGAAATAAGTAAGGTAAGAAAAAATAATTATAATAAAAGATAGTGCATAAAAAAGGCAGTACTAAGAGCCCGTTTGGCTCTGCAGCTGTGACTGCGTTTTTATTTAAAATACAATTGCAGCCGTTTGGTTAAAAAAAATAGAGGTATACTACTTACTAGTCCCATATCTTTTCTGCGTTGAAAACACATGATTTGAAAAGCAAAAATTACTTGCTTTTTTCACTGTTCATGCAATTGCACTGTTTATTGAATAGTGTAATTACATGAACAGTGATGAACAATACATAGTGGTGCACTCTTCAAGTAAATTGCACTGTTCACTTGCACTGCGTGGATTATATATAT
>NW_011500015.1:450859-451112 GCF_000495115.2 Populus euphratica | reverse complement strand
TGTACAAGATGCTTTGATTCTTGTTGTACATAGTCCTATTGATGATTGAGTTCTTGATTCTGGTGCTTCATTTCACTGTACACTACACCATAAAATGATGCAAAATTATATTGCTGAAGATCACGGTGTAGTCTATCTGGCCGATGGACAACCATTGGATATTGTGGGTATAGGAGATGTGCAAATCAAAACAATGAATGGATCTATATGGAACTTGCAAAATGTAAGGCATGTTCCTGGACTAAAGAAGAAG
>NW_011500015.1:450466-450814 GCF_000495115.2 Populus euphratica | reverse complement strand
TTTTTCTAGAGGAATGTGGAAGGTATCAAAGGGAGCAATGATTTTGGCTCGTGGAAAGAAAACCGGCACCCTGTATATGACCACAAGATCAGCAGACATAATTGCCTCTACTGAAGCAGAAAATCAGGCACAACTATGACACTGTAGACTCGGCCATATGAGTCAAAAGGGGATGAAGATGCTTCAGTCAACGGAAAAGCTGCCAGAGTTAAAAAAATATTAATCTAGACATTTCTAAAAGTTGTGTTCTCGGAAAACATAAGAAGCTCAGTTTCTTAAAGGTTGGCAGGACCTTAAAACCAAGAAAGCTAGAACTGGTGCACACAGATTTATGGGGACCAGCTCCAG
>NW_011500015.1:445489-450345 GCF_000495115.2 Populus euphratica | reverse complement strand
AAATGTTTCTTTATTGGCTATGGAGATGAAGAATTTGGATTTCGGTTCTGGGATGATCAGAATATGAAGATTATCAAAAGCAGGAACGTGATCTTCAATGAGAAAGTTTTGTACAAAGACAGATTAAGTACAGAAACAGACATGACTGATTCAAATACGAGTCCATAAAAATCTGAATTCATAAAATTAGAAGGACTTTCCGATGTTACCACTCAAGAGTCCTTACAAGAAAATTCAAGCACATCCATACCCATTACTACTATACAAGAAAATACAGAGCTAAATGAACCAGCTATTTGATCAACCGTGGACCATCAGTTCCTTTGGAGTTCAGACTGCCCGAGGAAGTATGGAGAGAAAAAGAAGTACAACTTTCTCATTTAAAGGTCTTTGGGTGTTTCCTATGTGCATTTGAACCATTAACTTATGAAGAATCCTTACATGATGAAAACTCGAGCAAGTAAGAACAAGACTTGAGAGTTAACTAAACTGCCTGAAGGAAAGAAGGCCTTGCAAAACAAGTGGGTCTACAGAGTAAAGACCGAGCATGACGGAAGCAAACGGTTCAAAGCAAGACTTGTTGTAAAAGGGTTTCAGCAAAAGAAGGGGATCGACTATTCTGAGATATTTTCTCCAGTTGTGAAGCTTACAACAATCAGAGTTGTTCTGGGGATAGTAGCTGCAGAAAATTTACATCTTGAACAATTAGATGTAAAAACAGCATTTCTTCATGGAGAATTGGAGGAAGACATTTACATGCAATAACCAGAGGGGTTTGTAATACAAGGAAAGGATAATCAAGTTTGCAAGCTAAAAAAAAGCCTATATGATTTGAAGCAAGCTCCAAGACAGTGGTACAAGAAGTTTGACAACTTCACGTGTAGTTTGGGATACACAAAATGACAGGCTGATCAATGTTGCTATGTCAAACATTTTGACAACTCCTATATCATTCTACTATTGTATGTGAATGATATGTTGATTGCAGGATCCAGCATGGAAGAGATTGACAAGCTAAAACAACAGTTGTCAAAACAATTTGAAATGAAGAATCTGGGAGCTGCTAAATAAATACTTGGCATGAGAATCATCAGAGATAAAGACAGAGACATACTAAAGCTTTCACAGACAGAGTATGTCAAGAAGGTTCTCAGCAAGTTTAGTATGGATAATGCTAAGCTAGTAAGTACACTTCTGGGGAATCATTTCAAGCTCAGTAGAGACCAGTCACCAAAAACTGAGCTAAAATATGGATACATGGATAAGATTCCATACGCCTCAGTTATCGGCTCTTTGATGTATGCTATAGTTTGTACTAGACCAAACATTGCCCATGCAGTGGGAGTTGTAAGCCGATATATGAGCAATCCTAGAAAGCAGCATTGGGAGGCAGTGAAATGGATCATGAGGTACTTAAAAGGTTCATCGGAAACATGTCTTACTTTTACAGTTGGTGATTTGAAACTTAAAGGTTTTGTAGATGCTGATCTAGCAGGAGATATTGATAGCAGAAAGAGTACTACAGTATATATATACACTCTAGGAGGCACTGCTGTTTCTTGGAGTTCTACCTTGCGAAAGATAGTCGCTCTTTTAACGACAGAAGCTGAATATGTTGCAGTCTCAAAATCTACAAAAGAGATAGTATGGCTACAGAGTTTCCTGAAAGAATTGGGCAAAATGAATGGAAAGGGCACTTTGTATAGCGACAATCAGAATGCAATCTTCCTTGCCAAGAATCCAGCATTTCACTCCAGAACTAAGCATATTCAGATCAAATATCACATCATCCGACAATTGCTAGATGATGAGCAATTGTTGCTAGAAAAGATTTGTGGAAGCAAAAATCCAGTTAACATGTTAACCAAAAAAGTTACTCTTAATAAATTGAAGCCGTGTAAAGCTTCAGTTGATCTTCAAAATTAAAAGACAGATCTAGTGCCATTTATGTCCAAGTAGGAGATTGTTATGTATGGACACAAATGGTTGTTGGCAGCCATGTGGTTGCATGGTAAAAGTCAATGGTGGGTGCCTAAACAAAGAAAACGGCAGCCACCATAATTGACTAAATGAAGAAGATTGTCTCCTATATTAGTTATAAAAAGAGGGTGCTATTGAGAGTTGATTATATAGACAAATAGAGAGAAACACAGAGAGAGCTAGAGTGAAAGTTGAGTTGAGTAGAGAAGTTTTTTTCTCCTCCTCCTTGTTTTGTTGTTTGTATTGTTTCTAAACTTGATTAATACAAACTAGTAGCTCTGTAGAGTAGACAAATTACCGAACCATGTAAATTGATGTGTGTTTGATTGCTTAAATGACCTAAAATCACCAACTTCAACCCTGTCACCAGAATCTGCTCAACAAGGTGCCATCAGTAATAGATTCACCCATGAAAGGGACAATTGCATCAACTAGATCTCCTACAAACCCACAATCAGGGGAAAAAAATTAACACCATTAAGAAGCATAAAATCTAAATAAAAATAAACAAAAATGAACATATAAATTACCAGCATATGAAGAAAATGATCTGCTCCTCAATGGAATAAAATATTCTGGTCGAAGTATTGCAGTAATTTCCCTGTATTAATTAGGAACTGAAACCAAATATAACCAATACACCAACAGGAATAGCACAGATATAAAAGAGTCAGTCAGCTCACTAACCTCCTCGGCTTATTCGAATATGCACGACAACATTGGCTCCCTAAAAGAAAAAAATATACGGAAATAAAGGGGCTTAGATGAAGTTATAAAAAGTTGTAAAATATCAAGCAAAGAACAGAAGCAAGTTGATAATAATAAAAAGAACAATATTACCTAAGGTAGTGCAATAACTAAAGCTGCCGACGGCATGCCTACACCCCTTACCATTGCTCAGAAGCTGTACAGATAGATTCTTCTACTTCATTACTTGCTTACGTATACAAATTACTAAATCTCCACATTTCTTACCCAACAATGTCCCAAATTCACTTGTAATTGGAAAATGAGGATTGATTATTCAAAGAAAGGCAGGCAGAGGTACCTCGTTTTGGCCGTAACCTCTCGCCCTCATCGCCGGATGCTTAATTCGCGAGACTGACTGAGACCGTTTACACTAAGGAGATTAGTTTAAAATAAAATTAAAGAATATAAAAAAATAGTGCAGTAATTAATAAGTACCGACGCGAGTTTGCGTCGAATAATTCCCCAGATCATTTCAACAACGACGCCTCAAACCAATCACTTTTATCTTTCTCTATGAAAATTAAAGAAATCAGCTAAAAATAAGTATAATCAGCAGAATGAAGAATGATTTTAATTTTGTTTTTTAAGCGTTACCTTGTGATAGGATTAGAGACAAAGACACAAATTAATCAATGAGAGCAGAAATACTATACAGAAGCTGCTGGGAGAGAGGAGGAGAAGAAGAATTAAAGGAGTGAAGTGAAGAAACGGAAAGAGGTTTTAAATTTGTATTTTAAAATATTTTTAAAAAATATATTAAAATAATATGTATATTTTATTTTTTAAAATTTATTTTTAATATTAAAATAATTAAAAATAATATTTTAATGGTAAACATCAGTTAAGATATTAATTTTTTTAAAATATTTTTATTTAAAAATATATCAAAATAATATTTTTTATTTTTTAAAAATAATTTTTAATGTTACCTTATCAAAATAATTTAAAAATATAAAAAAATAAAAATCTCATGAAACACCTTTTCCAACACGTTTCCAAATGAAAATTTGCCTTTCAATAACAGCCATCAAGTAAACGAGGGCATTTTGGTACAGTTAAGGACAGTTATAGCCTAATCAAATCGAATGTTTTGGAAGCCACCCAACGGCACTGACTGTCTACTTCAATATTAAAATATAGCATAAATAAAAGAAGAGAGGAGAGCAATCAATTTTGTGATAGGAGCACCTCAAGCAGCGTGGGTGTCGGTTAGAACTCCTTTATTTGTTTTTTTAGTTTTCTTTAGAATTATACTAGTATATTGATCAACACTTCGGGCAACGAGTCAATAATTTTTTTTAAATATTAAAAAAATATAGAAAATATTTTAAATTTATTACATTGAAGTATTTTGATTTCGGGTTAGACAATAATGTCAAATACAAGAATTCTAGATATAATAATTATATCAGATCTAAGAGATTTTGATCTGGAATCATGTCAGACCTGTACCTAGCTTTTATAATTATACTAAACCTAAAAGACTTTGGTCTGGAATCATGTTAGACTCGTGTTTAGTTTTGACAGCCATATCAAATCTTGGAGTCTTTGGGTCTAAGGTCATGCCAAACCCATGCCCGGGTTTGGCACCAAACATCATTGTCAGCACACGTTTGGGTCTCACACCAAACATAACTATCAAACCTAAGTAAACAATAAAGAAACAGATGATAATTATGCATTTTAGTTGTTAGAAAAGAATAAAAAAAAAAATACAAATAATTGATAATCGGTGACAATCCAACCATGATCTATCTAGAAATGTCGCACCATGTAAAAGAGGACATGTCTATGTATTTATTTAGACAGCGAGTGGCCAGATTTGGCCGCTAAGAAATTTCTTATGCACCTCTTTAATAGCTTAGACACCGCCTACTTGCTAGAACTTGTGGAACACACACTAACAACTTTTCAAATAAAAAATAAAAAAACCAATGAGAAAAAATGTTACAGCAATTGACAATATTTTGAGAGAAAAATTACAGTATTTTTTCTAATAAAATTAACAAAGATAATTTTAAAAAAATCATAAAAAACCTATTAGAAAAATATTGTAACAATCTACATTGTTTTATGAGGAAAACTACAACGTTTTCTCTATATGATTTAGTTTTATTGTAATTATA
>NW_011500015.1:439436-445446 GCF_000495115.2 Populus euphratica | reverse complement strand
AAAGATAATTTTAAAAAAATCATAAAAAAATTATATAGAAAAACACTACAGCAATTCATAGTGTTTTAAAGAAAAAAATTACAAAACTAAATTTTCAATCAGCTCAATATTAAAAAAAAATCAACATAGACAATTTAAAAAAAATAACAAAAAAACATAAAAAAAGGGAAAAAAAAACTATGTTGGAAACATTATAACAATTTACAATGTTTTGTGATGAAAGCTATATTGCTTCCCCCACATGATTTAGTCTTATTTATAATTACTTGTAATTTTAATTTTTAACTAGCTCAATATTAAAAAAAATAAAATTGATAAAGATAATTTTAAAAAAATCATAAGAAAAAAACTATATGGAGAGACACTATAGCAATCTAAATGTTTTGTGAGGAAAGCTACAATGCTTTCCCCCACAAGATTAAGTTTTATTACAAAGCTAAATTCTAACTGGCTTAATATTAAAAAAATAAAATTGATAAAAATAATTTAAAAAAAAATTATTACAAAAAATACACAAAAGAAACTGAAAAAAAACCATGTAATGAAAAACGGTAGCAATTCACAATGTTTTATGAGGAAAACTACGATGTTTTTCCCATATGATTTAGCTTTATTTGTAATTATAATTCTCAACCAATTCAATATGAAAAAAATAAAATTAAAAAAAAGATAATTTGTAAAAAAAACCATGTAGAAAAAATATTATAGCAATTTACGATAATTTACGAGGAAAGCTACAATGCTTCCCCCATATATTGTAATTGTAATTTTAACCAACTTAATATTTAAAAATAAAATTGATAAAGATAATTTTGGAAAAAATCATAGAAAAACAAAACAAAAAAACCATATTAGAAAACACTGTATAATATTTTAAAGAAAAAAATTATCAAGCTAAATTTTTAATTAGCTTAATATTAAAAAAATAAAATTGATAAATATAATTTTTTTTAAAAAAAGATAAAAGAAAAGATACCATAGCAATATAAAGTTAGAATACTTTCTCTATATATTTTATCTTTATATATAATAACCAACCTAAATTCATTTAAAGTTTTGATAGCACTTGTTGGGCAGGGAAGCAAACACCAATACAATCAAATACACCAAAACGTGGTGGTGATCAATTGATAAGAATTTGGGATTAAGGAGTTTTTTCTCTCTATGGTCTCAGGTTTGAGTTCTTAGTTGCTCATATGATGACCACTGGAGGCTTACATGATCGTTAACTTCACAACCCGTGGGATTAGTCGTGGTGCGCGCATGCTAACCCGAACACTCACGTTAATCTAAAATAAAAAAAAAACACCAAAACAATCAAATATAATCTCCCTAATTAACAAACTATATGAAAAATCACAACAAATCAACATCGACATTTTACATGAAAACAATGATGTGAGAAAAAATCACGATACTGTAGTTTATCAGAAAACTACTATTAATAACAATAATGAATAATCAAGTGTTATTTTTTAGTTTAGACTAAAGGATAAAATATACATCATTAACAATAACATATTCTTATAATATATCATCACTAAAGAGAAAGAGTAGAGAAAAATCTTACAAAATTGATTAACTTAAATACTTCTAATCTTCAATCAAACTATACAAAATAAGAATGAATGTGTCAATAATTTGCTATAAAAACTTCAGCTTAATCTAATGATGAATTAGTTGTATATCAAAACTTGAATGAAGATTGTTCAAGTTGCCCTCTTCTTTATTTATTTTTTTTCACATGATTCTCCTTTTTTCTCTTTTATTTTGGTTTTTTTGGCCACAAACCCTAAAAATACATCGAAGCTCTCTTTTCTTTCTTTTTAGCTGTACACTATCACACACTTTTTTTTTTTTTGGTTGATTTATATGGTGCTCCCTTTTTCCACGTGGAGCACGAACACCCAACATTTTTTCAGTTTAAATATGCATTAAATCACGCTATAGATCGTACAAAGAGCGCATCGTGCCTTCCTTCGAGACCACCAAAACTAATTTCATCATGGTACCCAAATTTAACATTAAAATTCAAATAATTTTACTTTTTAATAAGATTAAATAAATAAGGTTTCAAGTTAGAGAGTCGTTAGAACCTCATTAAAAAACTAGTTATTAGTTAATTATTAATTTTAATTGTGATAAGTATAGAGTATAGTTAATATCGCTGAAAACAATAAATTTAATGCCCCAACAACGTAAATAAAAGGGGGGAAAACTACAAACTTGATTGATGACCATTTTTCTTGAAAAAAGAACGGATATTAATATTGGCTAAACTACAATTTATTAGCTTTTTAATTACACTTGAAATAATTAGAATTAACGGTGGATCTGGCCCAAAAACTTATTATGATATCGATTTAGGATCCCATGGACGGAATCATAGGATTAATTAAACCTAAAAAAAAACATATCATTTTTTAAAATATTTTTTAAAAATATAATATTTTTTATTTTTAAAATTTGTTAACATAAAAAAATTTAGAAATAAAAATATATTAATTTTAAAAAAATTAATTTAATTTTCTAAAATCAAACACGTCAAAAGGCAGCAGTTGGCAGGCAGTAAGTAGTACAACATCGTTGAAGATCCCCAACGATAGAAAAGAGGGCAAACTCAAAACAACCATTTCTCCCTCACTCTCTCTCTGACTCAGCTAAAACTCTTTGCTAGCCCAGTGGACTGGAGCGGAGCAAGACAGAGGAAGATGATTCAGCCGTTGTACATCGCAATTTTTTCCGAGATGGGAGTGATTTTAACTCTGATATTCAGAAATCCGTTAAGAAAGTTGGTGATCATGGGTTTGGATCGAGTCAAGCGAGGGAGGGGACCCGTCGTCGTCAAGACTGTTGCTGGGACAATCCTAGTTCTTCTCTTGTCTAATGTTTACACTATTGGGAATATTCAGAACCGTAAGATGGAAGCCGGCGCTCTTAATCCAACTGATGAGGTTCTCATGGCCATGCTCTTGCTCCAAGCCTCTCTTTTGGGTATTCGTCCTTTCTTCTTTCCTTTTCTTTGATTTGCTGGTATCTTTTTTTCTTCTCATTGATGATAATCCGTTAAGAAAGAGGGCTATTTGATTTCTGGTAAAATGGGGTGCTACGATAATTTTATTTTGTACTCTCTGCAAGTTTACCTAAACTAAGATTTTCTTTTTTTTGGATTGAGGATTTTGGAATTTTTTTTGGTGATTTTTTTGGGAAGCAATTGAATGAGAGAGAGAGTCTTATGGAATTTTACTTTGTTATTGTGATGAGATTGAGTTTGGATAACAGAGAAGCAACTATCTCTTTCAGTAATTTAATCGAACACGAGTTGTACTCTATCGGCTGGAAAGAGCTCTGGCCTTATCATCCATTGCAGTATTTTGGGCATTGGGATCAGGTGTTACAGTGTCGGTAGGAATTCAGTTTGGCCGCAATTAGACAAAGCCAACTACAAGCTAATTATGTGCGAAGTCAGTTGCGGTGGGTTCTGTTTTGATTAGGTGGTGTAAATGCTGTAACTGCACTCTTCGTTACAGTCTAGAAGAGGGTTAGTTCTGTTGGAAGAGAGAATATGTTTCTTGATAATATATGCAAGTCGCCAAGAAGTGTACATTTGTGAGTTTAATGGCAAGTTATTCTACAATCTTATATGTTGTTGGGATGGTGTGATATTTCGCTTGTCCTGAAAATGGTACATGTTTGAGTTAGTATTTGCTTGTGAGTTCTGTGCAATAGCAAGCTATTTCCACAATCTTATATCTTGTTGGAATGGTGTAATATTTAACCGATCCGGTCTCTTAATAAGGCTCAGAACCTTAGTGCTGGCTTTCCTGATTCTCAGTAAGTGCAGACTGGTATTATTGTTAAAGGTTAGAATTTGATTTTGACATGATTGTTATTTCCATGCAGGCTTCTTGCTATTCCTCTCATTGATGATAGACAGGTTACACCATTACATTAGAGAACTTCGTTTACTCAGGAAGGCAATGGAGGCTGCTAAGAAACAAAACCGAAGTTTTGAAGATGGAAAAAATGGAGAGGGCAAAGGTCTGGGAGAAGAGGTTGAGGCTTTGAGGAGTAAGGTCAAAAAGCTAGAATCTGAATATGAGGCTAAAGTAAAGGAGGCAGAGGCTGCGGAAGCCAAGGCAGAGGCTCTAAGAAAACAATCTGAAGGGTCACTTCTACAGTATGATCACTTGCTTGAGGATAATCAAAGCCTGCGGAACCAGTTGGATTCAATAGACCAAACTTCGTCACCATCTGATGGCAAGAAGAATATGTAAGGCAGTAATTATCTGGTGCAAATTTCCCTTCTTTTAAATGCCTGTGAAGGTTGTTCTAGACTTGGGCTTAGAAAGAGTGGAGAGCTAGAGAGGAGGTGGTGGTCGGTGGTGTTTAAAATAACATCTCATCCAGTTTAGAAAGCAGGGAAATGTTCAGCTTGTGTATGTTGTTGGTTTATATAAAAACTTTTGAAAACTATCATATGTTACACCGTATGGTTAAACTTGATTTCCATTGGAGCGTAACGTTCCCTGTGCAGCTGTGCTGTCAAGTTCCAGAATCTGTTTTTAATTTGTAGTTGTAATATTTGAAATATCTGAGATCCTTGCTTATACTGATCTTGATCCAGCGCTTGAATGGCGAAGAAGGTATGACTGTGCTGTCGAATGCCAAAATCCGCTTTAAATTTATAGTTAGTATGTGAATTATCTGGGATGCTTGATCTTCTTTTGCCGACTCGATTCGCCATTATCTGAGATGCTTGATTTACTTTTACTGACTCTACTGGCAACATTTCGATGGTGAAGTAGACTGTATCAACTGCTTAGAATAAAAATATTTATGATGGAGCAGTTTTTTTCTGCGGGTTTCTGCTGTTTTTCTTGGTTGTGGGATGTGAAGGAGAGACCTTTTGTTAAAAAAATAAAAATAAAAATAATAAAATAAAGGAGAGACCTTTTGTTAAAATAATAAAAAATTAAAGGGAGAGAGATACCGACTTGAGATATGTGGTGATTTAGAAGCTGTTGTACAGCCATCAGTAATGGGAGACTGGTAGGTGGGCGTTGGGAATAGGTTTCTTGTGGTCGCCATGGAGAAGATGGAGAAAGACAAGGCTTCGGTAGGTATGGTTGCTTTATTTTTCGTACTTGCTCCAGCTTTTTAGCATTCATTTTCTTGGAAGTACTGGAGAAAACTTTATATGGTAATTTTGCACTCTATTATCATTATTTTTGCCTTTTATTTGACAACATTACATCTAGCTGGAACTTGTTACAATTGTTGATGCTCTCTCTGGTTCTGTAACAATTCAAACTGAGTTTTCCTGAATAGACATCGCAGAAAGTGCTCTGAAATTTGTAAACTAGCAGTTCCCGATTTGTGGAAGCATAGTTTGGTGTTAAACTCATTTGCTAATTCATATACGCTTGAACAGTTAACACCATTGATTGCTGAACTTGATTACTCAGCACAACCTGCTGTGACTTGTAGGTGCCTTGGCCTGGTGTGGGCGACTGCCTAAGGAGCTTTGAAATATTTGAGAAGCTTGACCGAATGGAATACTGGAGATGTATGTACGTGTACAACACATACATGAGACAAAATGAAGGTGCCTGGTTTTTTACAATAGTGGTGATGATTAAAAGTATTTTTTATTTAAAAATATATTAAAATAAAATTTATTATTTTTTAATAACAGAACATTAAAATATGCTATGGCACTTTCAGCCCCTTACTGGCCCCTGCCATGGTAGGTGGTGGAAGCATGGTTTGGTGTCAAGAGAGTTGAGCAATCCTTATCCACAATTAATTTCATTTTGATGTATTAATTATTTTTAAAATGTATTTTTATTTAGAAATGTATTAAAATAATATTTTTTTTAATATTTAAAATTTAATTTTAACATTAATACATTATAATATTTGAAAAACACAAAAAAAAATTAAATAAAAAAAAACTAGCAAATTTTTTTTTTTTTTGCTAGTATTCTTGTCTCTGTTTTGCTCTTAA